>NC_080554.1:11675000-11730000 GCF_028640845.1 Ahaetulla prasina | reverse complement strand
TTATTATCTTATCTATTTATAATCTATCTATCTATCTATCTATCTATCTATCTATCTATCTATCTATCTATCTATCTATCTATCTATCACATGCCAATATGCCATGCTGATGCACTGAGACCTTGTACACTATACCAGAGAATAACACAAATATTCTTTTCTCATCTCAGAAGCGTCTCTTACTTTATACATTTCAGAAATGAGGTTACTCTTCACCTAAATGACCACTCTGTTTCCACTACCCGAAGTCCCTGGATGGAGGGTGTGGTGGGTGTAAATAAATTTTAATAACATTTTGTCGCAGGATTTGGGGGACAGGTGGGTGGGGGGAAATTCTAGCCTAATTTATGTCTTTCCTTCCTATAGCTGAGATTTTAGTACCTGCCCTCACCTCTAATCACTGGCAGGGAGCGGAGAGAGGCTCAATTCACTGATGATTTTTGAGAAACTGAGCACTGTGATAATATCCTTAAACAAAATGGGGAGATAATGATAAAGAATCTCCCATGCTGGAAAGTTCATAAACTCTGGCAAATGACGGCTAAAAGAAAAGCTCTGCCTTTGCAAATCCTGGTTTGTTGTCAACCATCAAGGTTTTGCAGACAGGCTGAAGGGCTGTGGGCCATAACTCTTGATCACGTGCGTCCCTATTTAAATCTGGTGTAAAGTGTGTGTTTGGGGGGGGTTCATTTTAGGTCAATTAGCCAGCCCTCTTTTCTTTGGAGGGGGCTGAGTTTCACTCCTCGTTAAGGGGGATTTTGCAGGGGTGAGTTATTGCCGTCCAGATGATCATAGGACTAAGAAGGAGGAGGGGGGGAAAAGGGGGGGTGTTATTTTCTTTGTGAATCAGGCATGCAGAGAGGTCATACACAATGCTTCAAGGGAAATATATTATCTTATGGACGCCAGGGGCTTGTTAGCCATAGGTGGACAGAAACAAGCCAAATCTTCCCTCCAATGCTGGGACAAAAGAAGTGTGTGTGTGTGTGTGTGTGTGTGTGTGTGTGTGTGTGTGTGTGTGTGGTTGGGGCTGGGGATTATTCCACACGCTTGCGAACTTAATGATTTTCTGCATGTGAGAATGGGAAGTGAAGCATGCAGTGAAGTATTAGTACCGCTTTATAAAACTCTTAGTGACGCGAGCATCTGGAATGCCGCATCCAGTTTTGGTCCCCACGTTACATAAAAAGATGTTGAGATTTTGGAAAAAGTGCAAAGAAGAGCAACTCAGAAGATTAAAGGCCTGGAATCTAAAAAACATAGGAAGAACGGTTGCAGGATTTGGGTTTGGCTAGTCTAGAGAAAAGAAGGGCTGGAAGTGGAGGGGGGTGGGAATGGAAGCAGTATTACAGTATTTGAGGGGCTGAAGTTATTCTCCAAAGCACCAGAAGGCAGGCTAGAGACGAGGGGGTGGGGGCAGCCACCTCGTCGTATCTTCTACGGGGAAATATCCTTGCTAACAGCTATTCTAAGAGAAATGATGCGTAAAAACTCATCTTAATTAGCACATCGCAGAACCGGAGCCATGGAGCCAATTGTGAGTGTGTGTGTGGAGAGAGAGAGAGAGAAAGAGAGAGAAGGAGAGAGAAAGAAAGAGAGAGAAAGAGAAAGAAAAAGAGAGAGAGAGAGAGAAAGAAAGAAAAAGAAAAAGAGAGAGAAAGAGAAAAGAGAGAGAAAGAGAAAGAGAAAGAGAGAAAGAGAGAGAGAGAAAGAAAAAAGAATGAGAGAGAGAAAGAAAGAGAAAGAGAGAGAGAGAGAGGAGAGCGAGAAAGAGAAAGAAAAAGAGAGAATGAGAAAGAGAAAGAAAGAGAGAAAGAGAAAAAAGAGAAAGAGAGAGAGAAAGAAAGAGAGAAAGAGAGAAAGAGAAAGAAAGAAAGGAAAAGAGAGAGAAAGAGAAAGAGAGAGAGAGAAAGAGAAAGAGAATTTCTGAAGTTTGATCATATGACCTTGGGAATGCTGCAACGGTCATAAGTATGAAAATGGTAACAAAAATCCCATTTTTCAGTGCTGTTATAACTTCGAACGATCACTAAACAAACTGTTGTAAATCGAGAACTACCTGCATTTAATTTAATATAAGGGGTGCCCTCCGCCAAGGTGGGCTCCTCCTTCCGCCACTCCTGAATGCAAAGCTCACTGCTGGAGGGAGCAAGGAAAGGCGCTCTGTGCATGCTCAGGTGCTACTCCTCAACAGGCATTCCCCAAGTGGTATGGGGCATCCTCTTCCAACACAAAGGCTTTAAGAGTTGTAAACCTAATCTTGGGTAGCTTCTTCTCCAGAAAGATTACACTACTAACCAGAGCATACAAAACATTTGCTAGACCAATTCTCGAATACAGCTCGCCTGTCTGGAACCCACACCTCATTTCGGACATTAATACAATTGAGCGTGTCCAGAAATATTTTACAAGAAGAGTTCTCCACTCCTCTGAATACAACAAAATACCTTATGCCACCAGACTTGAAATCCTGGGTTTAGAAAACTTAGAACTCCGCCGCCTTCGGCATGACCTGAGTTTAACTCATAGAATCATCTATTACAAGGTCCTTCCTGTCGAAGACTACTTCAGCTTCAATCGCAACAATACACGAGCACACAATAGATTTAAGCTTAATGTGAACCGCTCCAATCTTGATTGTAGAAAATATGACTTCAGTAACAGAGTTGTTAATGCCTGGAATGCACTACCAGACTCTGTGGTCTCTTCTCCAAATCCCCAAAGCTTTAACCAAAACCTGCCTACTACTGACCTCACCCCATTCCTAAGAGGTCTGTAAGGGGCGTGCATAAGAGCACCAGCGTGCCTACCGTTCCTGTCCTAATGTTCCCTTTGATTGTATCCAATTCGTATGGTTATTTCATGCTTATACTTATATATATTGTTGTGTTCGACAAACAAATAAAATAAATGAAAAAAAAATAAACAAAGGAAACATTTCCATCCAGATATCAGAATAACAGAGTCGGAAGGGACCTTGGAGGTCTTCTAGTCCAGCCCTATGCTCAGGCAGGAAACTCCATACTATTTGTCCAATCTCTGATTTAAAAACCTCCATTGATATAGAACCTACAACTTCTGGATACAAGTCGTTCCAATGATGACAGGTAGTCCTCGACTTATGGCTACAACTGAGCTCCATATTTCTGCTGCTAAGTGTCAGGCAGGTTTTCTGGAACCTTGACACTAAGCGAGACATCGGCTCAGGGGGTATTGTTCCATTTTACCGCCTTTCTCGCCATGGCTGTTAAATGAACGGCTGCGGTTGATAAGTTAGTCACCCGTTGCTAAGTGAATCAGGCTTTCCCCCTTTGACTTGGCTTTTCAGAAGGTCGCAAAAGTGGATCACGTGACCCCGGGACACTGCAACCATCATAAATATGAACCAGTGGCCAAGCGTCTGATTTTTGATCGCGTGACCAATGGTACAATGGCATCATGGAGGATACTACGATGGTCGTAAGTCTGAAAAACGACAGTCCCTTTTTTCAATGCCGTTATAACTTTGAACGGTCACTAAATGAATTGTTGTACATGGATTACATACAATTACCTACCTGTAATTGTTCTCCCTGTCAGAAAATTCCTCCTTATTTCCAGGTTGAATCTCTCCTTCTTCAGTTTCCATCCATTGTTCCTTGTCTGGCCTTCGGGTGCTTTGGAAAATAGCTCGACCCCCTCCTCTCTGGCAGCCCCTCAAATACTGGAAGATGCTCTCCTGTCTCCCCTGGTCCTTCTCTTCACTAGACCAGCCAGGCCCAGTTCCTGCAACCGTTCATTGTATGTTTTATCCTCCAGTCCCCTAATCCTCTTTGTTGCTCTTCTCTGCACTCTAGTTTCTAGAGTCTCAACATCTTTTTTTTATACGGTGGTGACCAAAACTGGATGCAGGATTCCAAGTGTGGCCTTACCAAAGGCATCATAAAGCGGTATTAACATTTCGCCTGGTTTTGATTCTATCCCACAACTTCTGGAGGCAACTCATTCCACTGGTCAATTGCTCCAACTGTCGGGAAATTTCTCCTTAGTTCTAAGTTGCTTCTTTCCTTGATGAGTTTCCACCCATCGCTTCTTGTCCTGCCTTCAGGTGCTTTGGAGAATAGCTTGACTCCCTCTTCTTTGTGGCAACCCCTGAGATATTGGAAGACTGCTATCATGTCTCCTCTAGTCCTTCTTTTCATTAAACTAGACACACCCAGTTCCTGCAACCGTTCTTCGTATGTTTTAGCCTCCAGTCCCCTATCATCTTTGTTGCTCTTCTCTGCACTCTTTCTAGAGTCTCAACATCTTTTTTTATAGAGTGGTGAACAATGTTGGCTCCTTTTACAGCCCAGGTTAAAGTTAATGTGGGTTTAGAATAGAATAATAGAATAGAATAGAATTCTTTATTGGTCAAGTGTGATTGGACACACAAGGAATTTGTCTTATTGCATATGGTCTTGGAGGACATAAAAGAAAAGATACATTCATCAAGAATCATAAGGTACAACACAATGATAGTCATAGGGAAACAGTCAATATAAATCTTAAGGCTATCGGATCGGCACTTAATGATAGTCATAGGGTACAAATAAGCAATCAGGCAACAATATCAATATAAATTGTAAGGATACAAGCAACTAAGTTACAGTCATACAATCATAAGTGGGAGGAGATGGGTGATGGGAACGATGAGAAGATTAATAGTAGCGCAGACTTAGTTTGACAGTGTTGTAGGAATTATTTGTTTAGCAGAGTGATGGCATTCAGGAAAAAAAACTGTTCTTGTGTCTAGTTGTTCTGGTGTGCAGTGCTCTATATAGCATCATTTTGAGAGTAGGAGTTGAAACAGTTTATGTCCAGGATGTGAGGAGTCTGTAGATATTTTCCCAGCCCTCTTTTTGACTCGTGCAGTATACAGGTCCTCCATGGAAGGCAGGTTGGTAGCCATCGTTTCTTCTGCAGTTCTAATGATCCTCTGAAGTCTTTGTCTTTCTTGTTGGGTTGCAGAGCCAAACCAGACAGTTATAGAGGTGCAAATGACAGACTCAATAATTCCTCTGTAGAACTGGATCAGCAGCTCCTTGGGCAGTTTGAGCTTACTGAGTTGGCGCAGGAAGAACATTCTTTGTTGTCCTTTGTGGCTTGAAAACCTATGGTTTATTTGTTTATTCTGCAATGCATTCAGGAAATAAACGAATTGTAAAACAACAGCTATGTCTTCTTGTTTGTCCTCTTTAAGAAGCACCATTATGAGAGCCAAGAATAGCCAACGTTTGAGATTTTTGGCCAACTGTTTTTGATGTGCTCTCATGTCACCCCTGGTCCTTCTTTTCATTCAAAGCACTTTGAATAACAGGGTTGGAAGGGACCTTGGAGGTCTTCTAGTCCAACCCCCTGCTTAGGCAGGAAGTCTTGTACTATTTCAGACAAATGTTTATCCAACATCTTCTTAAAAGCCTCCAGTGTTGGAGCATTCACAACTTCTAGAGGCAAGTTGTTCCACTGATTAATTGTTCTCCCTGTCAGGAAATTTCTCCTTAGTACCAGGTTGCTTCTCTCCTTCATGAGTTGCCATTCCCTTCATTTTTTATTTTTTTTAAATTTTATTTATTTTTGTCACACAGTATATATAAGCATAAGCATGTAATAACTATACAATGTATAAGCATAAGCATGTAATAACTATATTAATTGGATATAATGAAAGGAGACAATAGGACAGGAACGGTAGGCACGCTGGTGCTCTTATGCACGCCCCTTACAGACCTCTTAGGAATGGGGTGAGGTCAATAGTGGACAGTTTTTGGTTGAAGCTTTGGAGATTTTGGGAAGAGACCACAGAGTTTATTCCAAGCATTAACAACTCTGTTACTGAAGTCATATTTTCTGCAATCAAGATTGGAGCAGTTAACATTAAGCTTAAATCTATTGTGTGCTCGTGTATTGTTGCGATTGAAGCTGAAGTAGTCTTCAACAGGAAGGACGTTGCAATAGATGATTCTATGAGTTAAACTCAGGTCATGTGGAATTCTAAATGTTCTAAGCCCAGGCATAAGGTATAAGTCTGGTGGCATAAGGTATCTCTTTGTAAAAAACCTCCAGCGTTGGAGCAGAGGATTTATAACTTCTGGTGGCAAGTCGTTCCACTGGTTCATTGTTCTCCCTTGTCAGGAAATTTCTCCTTAGTCCCAGATTGCTTCTCTCCTTGATTTGTTTCCATTCCCTTCATCCCTTCTGCCTTGTTACATTAAAAAAACCTGGAAACAATCCGGATAGACAACTGGAGGATACATTTGTAGCTTTGGGAAGAATTGCAGCCGCGGCCCTGGGTACTACAACGCTCATCGTCCCCGGCCCGCCTTCCCTAGTTTGCCGCCCACTCCCCGAGAGACGGGCGGAGGGGGGGGGCTGCAGAGACTACACTTCCCAGCATCCCCCGCTTCCCCCCCACCCACTTCCCTTTCCCCTCGCCCCTTCAACGCCCGCCGGACTGCAATTCCCATCGAGCTGTAGCGACCCCGGCGGGCTGGGGACGCCGGGAGTTGTAGTTCTTTTCAACAGCTGAGGAAAGCTGAGCCCGGGCGAGGAAAAAGACGGAGCTGGGGGGGTGGGGGGTGGGGGGCATTCTGCACGCGCTCAGGAGAACGCTCGCTCTTTGCTCGGGCGGCGGAGTGTGTGTGTGTTGGGGGGGCTGGGGGCGTAGCGACCCCCCCCCCCGAGGCGGGAGGAGAGGGGCGGCGGGGGGTGTGAGGCGAGCCTTCCGGCGGCGAGACTACGTTTCCCAGCAGTCCCCGCGCGCGTTTCCGGTCCTCCGCTGCCCGCTCGCCTTGTCCGTCGGCGGGTCGCGCCTCTGCTTCTGACTCCTCCGGACGGGCATGGAGTGACTGACCGCCCCCCTCGCCGCCCTCCTTCCAGCCGGGACCCCCGCCCGACAGTCCGTCCGGGGCCCATGCGGGGCCCTCCGACGCCATGGGGTCCCGCATTAAGTGAGTGTGGGGCGGGGGGGGGAGGAGGAGGGAGGGAGGGAGGGCGCGCCAGCCAAGGAGGACCGGGGGGGGAAGGGCGCGCGCACGGGGAGGGGCTGTGTGGGGAAGAGCCTGTCCCTCGTTAGGCTGGACTGCAGCTCCTATCATTCCCAGCCGCTGCTGATTGGGGACGATGGAGAGGGCTGGATTGCACCCCCCCATCATTCCCAGCCGCCCTGACTGAGGACGATGGAAAGGGCTGGATCGCATCCCCTATCATTCCCAGCCATCCTGCCTGGAGCCGAGGGGGGCGAGCTGGATTGCAGCTCCTATCATTCCCAGCCGCTGCTGATTGGGGACGATGGAGGGGTCTGGACTGCACCCCCCCCCCCATCATTCCCAGCCGCCTCTGACTGGAGATCAATTGGGCAGGTTGGACTGCAGCCCCTATCATTCCCAGCCATCCTGACTGAGGACGATGGAGAGGGCTGGACTGCACCCTCCCCCCATCATTCCCAGCCATCCTGACTGGGGATGATGGGGGCGGGCTGGATTGCAACCCCCATCGTTCCCAACTGCCCTGACTGAGGACGATGGAGAGGACTGGACTGCACCGCCCCATCCTTCCCAGCCGCCCTGGCTGGGGATGATGGGGCCGGGGGTGGGCTGGGACGGATGCCTCCTTGCCTTTTTCTCCCTGCCTCCCTCCGCTTGCGGGCTCTGGATCCAAGCCCCCCCTCTTCTTCCTCCTTGGGGGCGGGGGAGGGTCTTTGCAAGGCGGGGGGAGCCGGGCCCCCTCCGGGCATCGCCGGCCGGCCTGGCTGCCTTGCGGGGGCTCCGGCCGCTCTGGATCGGGGGCGAGCAGAAGCCGCGCCGCCCGCCGAGAGAGCTCAGAGCCCGGCTGACTGGGGCGCCTGGCAGGGCAGATCCTGAAGCTTCTGAGATGGGAAGAGAAAGTTCTTCGTCTTCCTCTCCTCCCCTCCCCTCTCCTCCCCTCCCCTTTCCCACCCCACCTCCTCCTCCCCCCCTCTTCTTCCTCCTCCCCCTCTTCTTCCTCCTCCCTCCTTCTCACTCCTCCTCCTCCCCTCTTCCTTCCTCCTCCTCTTCCTCCTCCCTTCTTTCTCCTCCTCTTCCTCCTCCCTCGTCTTCTTTCCCACCTCCTCCTCTTCCTCCCCACCTCCTCTTCCTCCTCCTCCTCTCTCCTCCTCCTCCTCCTCCTCTTCCTCCCTCCTCTTCTTCCCCACCTCCTCTTCCTCCTCCTTCCTCTTCCTCCTCCCTCCTTTTCCACTCTTCCTTCTCCCTCCCCTCTTCCTCCTCCTCCTTCCTCCTCCCTTCTTTCTCCTCCTCTTCCTCCTCCCTCGTCTTCTTTCCCACTCCTCCTCCTCTTCCACCCCACCCTCCTCTTCCTCCCCCTCCTTCTCCTCTTCCTCCTTCCCTCCTCCTCTTCCTCCCCCTCCTTCTCCTCTTCCTCCTCCCCTCCTCCTCTTCCTCCTCCCCTCCTCTTCTTCCCCACTCCTCCTCTTCTTCCTCCTCCTTCCTCTTCCTCCTCCTCCTCTTCCTCCTCTTCTTCCTCCCCTCCCCTCTTCTTCCTCCTCCTCTTCCTCCCCTCCCCTCTTCCTTCCCTCCCTGTTCTTCCTCCTCCCTTCTTCCTCCTCCCTCCTCCCTCCTCCTCCTCCACTCTTCCTCCCCTCCTTTTCCTTCTCCTCCTTCCTCCTCCCCACCCCACTTCCTCCTCCTCCTCTTCCTCCACTCCTCCTTTTCCTTCTCCCACTCCTCCCCCTCCCCACCCCACCTCTTCCTCCTCTTCCTCCTCCCTCTTCTTCTCCACTCGTCTTCCTCCTCCCTCCTCTTCCTTCTCTCCTCCTCTTCCTCCTCCTCCACTCTTCCTCTTCCTCCCCCTCCTTTTCCTTCTCTCATTCCTTCTCTTCCCCATCCCCACTCTTCCTCCACTCTTCCTCCACTCCTCCTTTTCCTTCTCCCACTCCTCCCCCTCCCCACCCCACCTCTTCCCCATTCTTCCTCCTCCACCCCTCTCCTCCCTCTCCCCTGCAAAAAAAATAGCCCAGTTGCCTCTTGGGGAAAAAAAAACACCTTTGAGAGTGCAGATAGTTGCAGGGACTCAGCATGGCTAGTCTAGAGAAAGGAAGGACTAGGGGTGACCTGAATCAAAATCACGTGAAGTATTAGTAGTGCTTTATAAAGCCTTAGTAAGGCCACACCTGGAATACTGTGTCCAGTTTTGGTCACCACGTTACCAAAAACAAAAAGATGTTGAAAGTTTGGAAAAAGTGCAGAGAAGAGAAACTAAGACGATTAAAGGCTCTGGAGACTAAAACATATGAATGATTGCTGGAATTGGGTAGGTCTAGTTTAAGGAAAAGAAGGACTAGGGGAGACATGATAGCAGTCTTCCAATATCTCAGGGGCTGCCCCAAAGAAGAGGGAGTCAAGCTATTCTCCAAAGCACCTGAGGGTAGAACAAGAAGCAATGGGTGGAAACTAATCAAGGAAAGAAGCAACCTAGAACTAAGGAGGGATTTCTTTAATCAGTGGGATGGCTTGCCTTAAGAAGTTGGGGTGCTCCAACACTGGAGATTGGAGAGCCATTTGTCCAGAATGGTGTAGGCAGGTCTCCTGCATGAGCAGTGGGTAGGGCTAGAACAGGGGTCTCCAATCTTGACCACTTTAAGACTTGTGGACTTCAACTCCCAAAGCTGGCTGAGGAACTCTGGGAGTTGAAGTCCACAAGTCTTAAAGTGGTCAAGGTTGGAGACCCCTGGGCTAGAAGACCTCCAAGGTGCCTTCCAATTCTGTTATTCTGTTATCCTATTCTAATATTCTCCCAGGTTTCCCTGGGGCAGGATAGGGTGGACTGGGTGGGTCATCGTGGGATTTTTTGTGCGTGGAAGTTTTGTGCGTGGAGGTCCCGGAGCAGCGGAGGGCAGTGGGCGCAAGAAGAGGGGACACCTCAATTCGTGTTCCTTCTATTTGTGCAAAAACACTCTTTCTTGTGCAGAAAAGATCCCAGGTTGTCACCCCTCTGTGCAAAAAAATGTTGGTGGGACAATTGTGTCTTTCAGCTTTGTTTCTGAACCTTGGTTTCTTGTAAATGTTATTCAGGAATCCATTCTTAATCCTTCTTTAGTCTGGTGCAGGGGTCAGCAACTTGCGGCTCTGGAGCCGCCTGTGGCTCTTTCACCCCTCTGCTGCGGCTCCCTGTCATTCAAAATATGCCAATGTGCAACATTTTTTTTTTTATTTACATTTATATCCCGCCCTTCTCCGAAGACTCAGGGCGGCTTATAGTGTGTAAGGCAGTGGTTCCCAACCTTTTCTTGTTTGAGGCACAACCTTTTCTTGTTTGAGGCACCCTTGGAAAGCCTTTCAAAAGTTCCCGGCACCCTTATAAGGAAATAGATATTTAAAATCTCCGTAGCTCAAAAGTTCCCGGCACCCTTATAAGGAAATAGATATTTAAAATCTCCGTAGCTCAAAAGTTCGGCACCTCAAAGATCTCACCCTGTAGGTCAGCACACTGGTTGGGAACCACTGGTGTAAGGCAATAGTCTCATTCTATTTGTATATTTACAAAGTCAACTTATTGCCCCCAACAATCTGGGTCTGCATTTTACCTACCTTATAAAGGATGGAAGGCTGAGTCAACCTTGGGCCTGGTGGGATTCGAGCCTGCAGTAATTGCAGGCTGCTGTGTTTTAATAACAGGCTATCTCACAGCCTGAGCCACCACGGTCCTTTATCCCCCCTCCCCCCCGGCACACGATTTATTGAGCTTTTCAACCCCTGGTAGGTCAGCCATGGATAAATCCAAGAAAAGAAAAGAAAAGAAAAGTTTCAGAAGAAAACAGAACATTTAATTCAACTACATATGCTAGTTTTGGGGCCGCTCAAGAAATAGTCAGGCACGGGGAAAGGTTTTGTAGCTCCCGGTGTTTTCTTTTCTGTGGGAAACGGGTCCAAATGACTCTTTGAGTGCTTAAGGTTGCAGACCCCTGGTCTGGTGGATGTAGGGTTTTCTCGGCCTCCCCTGAGTCCTAAAATCCAACTTCTTCAGTTTAGCCAGTAGCTGAATTCTGCCAAGGTTAAAATACAGCTAATAGAGGTAGTCCTCGACTTACGATCACAATCGAGCCCCAAATTTCTCTTGTTAAGTGAGACACTTGTTAAGTGAGTTTTGCCCTGTTTTACGACCTTTCTTGCCACCGTTGTTAAGTGGGTCATCACTTAGTAATGCAGTTGTTAAGTGATTCCTTTTCCTTGTCAAAATGGGTTGCAAAAGATGATCACATGATCCTTGGAACATTGGAACTTTCATAAATACATGCCTGTTCCCATACATGCCTGAATTTTGACCACATGACCTTGGGACAGACCAGTGGTCGTAAGTATGGATCAGTTGCCAAGCGCCTGAATTTTGATCGTTACGATCGTGGGGATGCAACGAAGGTGTGAAAAATGGTCATGTCGCCTTTTCCCCAGTGGCGTTGTAAACTTTGAACGGTCACTAAATGAACCGTTGTAAAATCGAGGAGTTGTTCCGGATTCACTTCTCCCACTTGAGACTTCAGGAGGTCGGGAACTGCAGCTGAGGTTTTCCTGCAACTTTTCCTGCAAGGTTTTCCTCGTGGGGACATTTGTAGTTAAACTGCTGTAAAGTACTTTTTGTGGATCTGCCCTTGAAGACTGTTTGGGAGATGTTGACGGTACGGATTGCTTTGAATAACTTGCAGAAGTAATTTGAATAACTTGCAGAAGTAGCGTTGTCCTCAAGGAATTGTAGGGGTTGTGGGTGCACTTCCAGCCAGAAGTCAAGATTTTATTATGATGATGTTTGTTCGTCCAGTCAACCAGATGTTTAGACTGAGTTGGGCATTTTGCTCCAAAATTGTGGAAACCTTTTGGGGAAAGTATAATTTCTAAAACTAGCTAATAACACCACTGTTTTATGGAAGTAGTACCATCAAATTATATATCAATGGAAAAATAATTGAATCAAGAATGTAATGCAATCACTTTTAGGAAGGATTTGCTATTAGCAATAGCAGTTACAGTATAAAGAAAAATGAAACACATTGGAAAAAAATGAGATATATAAAAATTATCACCATAGAAAAAACGAGATATGCAAAAAATGATCCCCATGTCAGTGAATACTTAGCTGGGTAACCTTTAGCATGAATGACGGCCTTACAATGTCTCCCCATGGAGTGAACCAAGTCTTTGAGTTCTGCAGCTGTTCTAAATGAAACCAAGATTGAATGATGGCTTCTATTAACTGGGTTTTATTGCTGGGTCGTTTCTGACTAACAAGTTTCTTTAATTGGAAAATCCATAGATTTTCAATTGGGTGAAGGTCTGGGCTATTCCCAGGCCATTCCAGCAGTGGAATAGGATTATCTTGAAACTCCCCCCCCCCAAAAGTGGTGTCATTAGCCATCAAATCTCAAAAATACACTTTTCCCAAAAGGTTTCCACAATTTTGGCCACTACTGTATTGAGTGCTTCCTAAGGTCCTGATAGACAGATGTTGCTGGACTCCAGTGCTTGAGTGAGTCAACGACGTTCCCCAATCTGCACCATCCCATAATATTAGATCTGTAAAGGCTGGGGTGATAAGAGAGAGTCTTCTGCCTTGTGGCTCTCCGATACATCTCCCCTCTTGCAGGGGGCCCTAACCTTATTTACTTTTAACGTTTGATTACAACGCGTGGAACTTTGCATTTAGCTGGGTCCTGTTGTCCCATATAAAAACCTCTTGCTTTTCTATTGTAATGTTGGAAGAAATGTCCACCTGGGTTCAGTTCCAAGTGGGGAGAAAGACACTGGGAAAGATGGTTTAATGGTGGACAGGGCCACATGGTTTTAAGATCCTGGGCAAAAAAGCACATGTGTGAGATAGATAGATGGATTTATACCCTCTGTTGGGCTTTGAATTTGAGCTTCTATTCTGATTGGTTGTCAGACTCCCATGGGGTCGTGCAGGGGTAACTCTGTAGATTGTCTTTTGAGTCCCAGGCTTGGTTGAGCCTTGCTGGGTGATGCAATCTCCCCAGGTGCCATGTGGTGAGTTCTCTTGCTAGATGGGTAGAGGGCTAATCCTACCCTTGTTGGAACTTGGGTGAGGGCATTTTGCTCCAAAATTGTGGAAACCTTTTGGGGAAAGTATAATTTCTAAAACTAGCTAATAACACCACTGTTTTATGGAAGTAGTACCATCAAATTATATATCAATGGAAAAATAATTGAATCAAGAATGTAATGCAATCACTTTTAGGAAGGATTTGCTATTAGCAATAGCAGTTACAGTATAAAGAAAAATGAAACATTGGAAAAAAATGAGGTATATAAAAATTATCATCATAGAAAAAACGAGATATGCAAAAAATGATCCCCATGTCAGTGAATACTTAGCTGGGTAACCTTTAGCATGAATTATGGCCTTACAATGTCTTCGCATGGAGTGAACCAAGTCTTTGAGTTCTGCAGCTGTTCTAAGTGAAACCAAGATTGAATGATTGCTTCTATTAACTGGGTTTTATTGCTGGGTCGTTTCTGACTAACAAGTTTCTTTAATTGGAAAATCCATAGATTTTCAATTGGGTGAAAGTCTGGGCTATTCCCAGGCCATTCCAGCAGTGAAACTCCCCCCCCCCAAAAAGTGGTGTCATTAGCCATCAAACCTCAAAAATACACTTTTCCCAAAAGGTTTCCACAATTTTGGCCACTACTGTATTGAGTGCTTCCTAAGGTCCTGATAGACAGATGTTGCTGGACTCCAGTGCTTGAGTGAGTCAACGGCGTTCCCCAATCTGCACCATCCCATAATATTAGATCTGTAAAGGCTGGGGTGATAAGAGAGAGTCTTCTGCCTTGTGGCTCCCCGATACATCTCCCCTCTTGCAGGGGGCCCTAACCTTATTTACTTTTAACGTTTGATTACAACGCGTGGAACTTTGCATTTAGCTGGGTCCTGTTGTCCCATATAAAAACCTCTTGCTTTTCTATTGTAATGTTGGAAGAAATGTCCACCTGGGTTCAGTTCCAAGTGGGGAGAAAGACACTGGGAAAGATGGTTTAATGGTGGACGGGGCCACATGGTTTTAAGATCCTGGGCAAAAAAAGCACATGGGTGAGATAGATAGATGGATTTATACCCTCTGTTGGGCTTTGAATTTGAGCTTCTATTCTGATTGGTTGTCAGACTCCCATGGGGTCGTGCAGGGGTAACTCTGTAGATTGTCTTTTGAGTCCCAGGCTTGGTTGAGCCTTGCTGGGTGATGCAATCTCCCCAGGTGCCATGTGGTGAGTTCTCTTGCTAGATGAGTAGAGAGGGCTAATCCTACCCTTGTTGGAACTTGGGTGAGGGCATTTGCTTATGAATAGTCCTAGCTATCTCTTTTATCTCTTAAGTGCTGTCATCGCTGTGGGCTATTGAGGAGGGTGGGGGCTCTTAAGAGTGAGTCAGCTTCCTGCCTTTAAAAAAAACCCACATTTCTCCATTTCTCATCCAGGGAAATGTAATATTCTGCCTTTTAAATATTTCCTAGAATATTTCATTCTTCTAGGAGAGAAGAATGGGTGCTAACTTCCTCTGGTAGTGATTGCTGTATAAGACAATAGAGACAATTGTCTATTGCTCGAAGACAATTGAACATTATTCCAGTCTTTTAAAGAAGAGTCTATTTTTATTTCCAAAAACTGGCGTTTTATCCTATGTCTCCGATGGATTGTAACCAGGGGTGGGCTTCAAAACTTTTAGCAAGGGGGTCTCTGCCCGGTTGCTGGGTGGGTGTGGCTATAGTGGGCGTGGCCTGCACCATGGCGGGGGGGACGGACTTTTTGCCTTCCTGGGCTCCTTGAGCCTCCGGGAGGGTAAAAATGGCCTCCCCAGGCTCCGGAGGGCCTCTGGAGGCCTTCCTGAACTTCCGATAGGCCCATTTTTCACCCTCCCTGAGCCTGGCACACACCTGCATCCAGAACAGGCTGTGTGGGGACTCCTGGGAGGGGAGGGGCAGGCAGGGCCAGCCAGGAATGGGATTTGGGGGTTTTCCGAACTGCACAGAATCTTAGCTAGAGGTTCTCCCGAACCCCCAGCAGCCCACCCCTATTTTAACCCCTTATTAGATTTTCAGGGCAATCAATGAGTGGGACCAGGGGTCTCCAACCCTTGGTAATTTGAAGACTTGTGGACTTTTAACTCCCAGAATTCCTCAGCCAGCTTTGCTGGCTGAGGAACTCTGGGAGTTGAAGTCCACAAGTCTTCAAATTGCCAAGGTTGGAGACCCCTGAGTGAGACTACACAGCAAGCTTTAGTTTATTCTGATAATTTGCCGGCCATTAATGGTGATCAAATTGTTTTCAAGATGGGGAAATTAACAAGCAATCCATATGAATTAAGGAGGGGACATTTTTTTTCTCCCCCTGCAAGTTTTGGGAATTTCTACTTGAAACTCATCACCCAGCTAGTCGTTCAAGGTGTTGCTGCCTTATTTTCCTTTCCTGCTGTCAGGCTGCCTGTAACGCAAATATACACGTTTCTCCGGAATCTGATGCGAATCGGTTGCTTAGCAATTTTAAAAGTTGGTAGCAAGTTCCCAAAATATCTCAAAGGTGGGGAAGAGGGGAGATGGATTGGCTTGAGGGATCTCCTGCCTTTCGTTCTCCAGAAAGCATCAACCGAGCCTACATCTGAGAAAAGAACCCGTAGCCTTAGTTTTTAATTTATTTCGTTTATCCAATTCCAATTCCGCTTGGAGGGCTGCTAAGCGAGGGCCAGTTTTTGGGTTCCTGGGAAAGATGAGTTTAGTTTCAAGATCCTGTTTTTCATCGCTTGGTGCTGCTGAATCACAGAACGGGAAGGATGTGAGCTGGAGACTTTTTTTGGGGGGGGGCAACACTGCGTTGTCCTCGTTGACATGAGCTACGACTTTAGGGCTTTCTGGGGAAGAGTTTCGCAGGGAGAGAGATGTGTGAAACTTTCAAGATGTCAGCTGTTTAAAAAATCTTTTTGTCAGCTTAAATCTGATTTCTGATTCGACTGATGTGACTTTGCCCCTCCGTGACCTGCTGTGTTCCTTTGGTCTCAGATTTCCTGTGTTGCAGAATTTGCACCCAGGACTTTATCTTTGGGCTTCTCAACTTTGACACAGAGCTGCTGCCTCCTCCTCCTTCTCCTCCTCCTCCCCCTCCTCCCCTTCCTTCTTCTTCCTCCTCCTCCTCCTCCTCCCCATCTCCTCTTCCTTCTACTTCTCCTCCTTCTTCTTCCACCCCCTCCTTCTCCTCCCCCTCCTCCCCTTCTCCTCCTCCCCCTCTCCTCTTCCTTCTCCTTCTTCCACCCCTCCTTTCCTCCTCTTCCTCCTCCTCCTCCTCTTTTCTCTTCCTCTTCCTCCTCCTTCTTCCTCCTCCTCCTCCTCCTCCTCCTCCTTCCTCCTCCTCCTCCTCCTTCCTTCCCTCCTCCTCCTCCTCCTCCTCCCTCTCCTCTTCCTTCTTCCCCTCCCTCCTCTTCCTTCTCCTTCCTTCTTCCACCCCCTCTCCTCCTCCTCCTCCTCTTTTCTCTTCCTCTTCCTCCTCCTTCCCTCCTCCTTCTTCCTCCTCCTCCTCCTCCTCCCTCTCCTCCTCCTTCTTCCCCTCCTCCCCTTTCCTCTTCCTTCTCCTTCTCCTTCTTCCACCCCCTCCTCTCCTCCTCTTCCTCCTCCCTCCCTTCCTCCTTCTTCTTCCTCCCCTCCTCCTCCTCCTCCTCCTCCTCCTCCTCCTCCTTTATCTCCTTTTCCTTCCCCATAGCTGTCTTCATCTCTTCCTCTTCCCTCCTCCTACAGGTATGATATTACAGAATAGAAGCTTTGCTAAATTGGGGGATGGGAACCGGTAAAGCGAAGATTTTGCAGATTTGGGGGAAATGCTTTGAATCTGCCAGTTTAAAAAAAATAATAAACCAGTCAAAAGTAAGCCATTTGCAGGCGAGGGAAGTCATGGAAGCTCAAAATATTATTTGGGAAATAAACAGGGGTAGGTAATCCTTTTCTCATTATCCATACCTGCCAGGACCCTTCCAACTCTATTATTCTGTTAAATTCCTTGCCTTGAGAAGTTAAATTCCCTCTCTCCCTCCCTGCCCTGCTCTTTCTTTGCTCCTTCCTTCCTTCCTGCCTTTCTTCCTATTATTACTCTCCGGGTAATGAAGAGGTTCCTTTTTGACAAAGTTTTAAAGGATCTTTACTCTTTAATTTATTCTCTGCTTATTATTTTCTCCCCCCTCTTCCACTGGGGGTTGTTGCATTTCAGTGAACAAAGCACAACGGCGAGTCCAAGGTGATAATGTCAAATATTGCCTGGGTGATATAATCAAGCCAGAAGGTTGTTTAGCAACACAGCCAGTGTGAATTCTTCCCTGGTGGAGACCAGGAGAGTAGCTTGGAAACCTGACGGCCGGAGACGATGCTTTTTTTGTGATACCTTTTAAGATGTGTAATTGCTAGGAGATGGGGGCCAAAATGTGGCTGATCCTGGAAATAAACTCCAGTTGGAAATTCCACATCGAAAGCTGTTTTTTTTTTTTTGGCGGTCAGTGGCATTGATTTTCAGCATGGAGAAATGGAGGGAAGAATGAAGGTGGTTGCTTGAACCCGTCAGGGCTGGATGGAAGGGAAAAGAGATCTATCTCTGTTTCTTGAGGATCATAAAATCCCCTGGATTCTAGGTCAAGAACGCTGCCATTTAAGCCAGAAGGGGAGTGTTGTGGCCTGCCAGCTGCCAACAGACTCTGTTGTGACCGAGGCCCAAGTAGTTATTACCAAATGCGATCAGTCCTAAAGAAACATATTTTATTAGAACAGCTGAGAATTTACTTCATTCTCAGCTTAATCCAAATTAAGTCCAAAACAAAGTCTTTCAGAAAAAGTCCTTTGGCTTTATCACAAACCTTTATCTTCTTTGGCACCCTGCCAAAGGCTTTTCTTGGCAAAGCGCCAGGAAGTTCAGAAACAAGAAACACTGACAAGAAACCATTGTAGCAACGTTGCTTTCCTACAAAGAGCCCAAGAGCCTTTGTTGCTCTTTTAAGCCTTATGGGAGTGGCCTTACTCTCGAGTCATCCTTTTTGCTTCAGCTGCTCTTGCATTCTGGCAGCTCTTCACATGCGTACACTAGGAACAGGCTCCTCCTGTTCCTCTGCCTCTCTGACATCCGACTCTGGAGGCTCTGGAGTCTGTGCATCACTCCCAGATGGCCCTGGCCCCATCTCTGCCTCCGACGCAGAGCCCTCGTCTAGGCCTTCCCCTGACTCCAGAACTGACCCATTGTCCTCCCCAGCCTCCTCAGTCTCTGACTCCACTGCCAGCTCTGCAGGTTGCTGGCGGACCACAACAGATTCGGATGACGATGAGGAGGTTGGGGAAAGACTTGGGCCAGTTCTGGAGTCGGGGGAAGGCTCAGCATCGGATGCAGAGATAAGAGCCAGGGCCGTCCGGCGTTTCCCAGCCACTGGAGAGGCAGCTGCCTTTGGAGGCTGAGATGAGTGAGGAGGAAGAACAGCTGGGGCCTGTTCCAGATGCAAGTATGCGCAGAGCAGATAAGAGAGGTGAACAACGGAGGACAATCACCTGGCTCGGGAAGCAAAACAAATGTGGACGTTGACTGGCCCCTCCCTGGTAGGGGAATAAATAGGAGGAAAGGGGAGGGGTTAGGGTTATATATTTATTTGAACTGCCTGGGTTTCCTGATTCCCCGGCGCTTGACACATTGAGGGCTACTTGACATTTCAAAGCCGAAGGAGAAGGGGACTCGAGAATTCCTGCAAAGGCCCGAGAAAGCTTTGAGCTGCAAAGCCCAAAAGAGCCATCTGGAATTAGCTTGTCGGGTTTTTGGCCCCCAAAGCAACAAGCTTAGTAATGCGTTATGCATTCGCAATACGTCAGAAGCCCCTTCCTCCCTCCCTCCCTCCCCACCACCCTCAATATTATGAGACGCTTCTGAAGAGCTTAACAAATTCTCCGCTGAAGTGTTAGCTTTCTCGAAAGATGAGAATATGGTTTTTGTGTCTCGGAGTCTAGGTTTTGAAAAGCTAGCTTCCCCCCCCCCCAATTCAAGCACTTATGAAAACAAACAGGTTTGCAGGAGAATGAATAGTAGCATCAGATGGCTTTGAATATAGTGAGATGAGGTTGGAGACGGATTTAAATCCGGTGTGCCACCATGCAGCTCAGCCTTAAGCGACTTATCTTGGTGTGTTAGGGCTCCCTGTCGTGTCCCACTCCCACTCCGACGACTGGGTCTAGGAAGTCCGTATCAAGCATGGCCACGAAGCCTCTGCAGTTTTGCCAAATTTCTTTCAGGTTTCTCAGGACAGGCAGGAGTCCAAGTTGTGACTTCAACAAACTAGATGAGACTTTGCTTGACTCAAGGTTGGAATGCCACAAGCAGGTCCTTTATATAGGCTGTGGGGTGTGGCTCCATGACTCAGCATTTATCCAGGCCTGCCACTCCCTTCCTTCTGCTGGCATCGCCTCTCATATCTCCGGAAGCGAGGATCCTCCCACTGTGAATTCTCTTCAGCTGGATCTGCTGTCGGTAATTCCAGCACGTGGCTGGCTCCCTGGAGTGAGGTTTGTTTGTTCATTCCTGACATCCTGTCTGGGCATGGGGCCAGGGCCGGGGGCTGGAGGCATGACAGGCTGTTCATCTTCATTATCAGACTCCGAGTCTGTTAACAGGCCCGGGTGTAGACGGGAGGGGCCCGGCTGAGGAGAGGAGGGAGGACGAGGCACAACACTCCCTTTAGGCATATACCTAAACCAAGAATTTTGGAAATGTTGCGTGAAATGGACCAGGTGGGAGTTTTTGTACGAACGTTCACCCTAAGCGGGATGTGTTATGTCCCCCTCCCCACTTCACAGAGCAAACGCAAAGATGCGCGTCTCCCAGTCTTTTTATTTGCTACAGACCTGATTTTCTTCAGTTGAGGAAATACTTGGCAGTGACGGTGCAAAGGCCTGCCAAGTTCTGAGTCCGTTATCTCATGTCCAAGATCTGTTGCCAAAACTCACTGACAATGTCCTTTTACCCTCCAACAACCGAGCTGCAGTGCATCCTTGGTACCATTTTTTGTCTGTCACAAGGGCCACATGGCAGCTCCACCCACTTTTATACCCTGTGGGGTGTGGCTCAGTGACTCAGCAATCTCTGAGCCTGCCACACCTTTTCCGCTGCTGTGCACGCTTTTCGTCGCTGCCTCGGATCAATCCAGGATTGATTGTCAGCAGCTGGGACTTGAGGCGTTGCCAGGGAGGAGGAGGGTGCGGGAGAGGGAGGCCTTGTCAGCTCCTCCTCCTGGCCTGCAGCTGGAACTTGGGGTGTTGCCAGCGAGGAGGGTCCTGGCGAGGGAGACCTTGCTGGCTCGTCTCCCTCACTCTCCTCCATGAGGACAGGCTCGGGGGGCGGAGTCACAACAGGATGGCTTAGGTCAGGAGTCTGCAACCTTAAACACTCAAAGAGTTATTTGGACCCGTTTCCCACAGAAAAGAAAACACCGGGAGCCACAAAACTCTTCCTGTGCTTGACTATTTCTTGAGCAGCCACAAAACTAGCATAAGTAGTTGAATTAAGTGTTCTGTTTTCTTCTGAAACTTTTCTTGGATTTATCCATGGTTGGTTGAAAAGCTCAATAAATCGTGTGCCAGTAGGTGTCGCACATTGGTAGTTGTGACACATATTTTGAGTGACGGGGAGCCACAGAAGAAGGGTGAAAGAGCCACATGTGGCTCCAGAGCCACATGCGGCTCCAGAGCCGCAGGTTGCTGATCCCTGGCTTAGATCAGTGATGGTTAATCTTTTCAGCACCAACTGGAGCATGTGCACGCCAAAGCACCAAAACCTGGAATAAAGCAGCTGGCCAGTGTGCATGTGTGTCAGACCAGGTGTGCATGTGTGCAACGGAACCCGGAAGAGCAGATGGTGACAGCGCGTGTGCCCACAGAGAGGGCTCTGGCACACGTGAAATAGGTTCACCATCACGGGCTTAGGTCTAAATTCAAAACAAAACCAAACGAGATTTGCTCATGGAAAAACGCAGGCAGTCCTTGTTAAGTGTTAACACGGCTGTAAATTGAAGCTGGCTTCCCCATTTGACTTCGCTGGTCAGGAAGTCACAAAAGGGGATCGCGCGACCCCAGGACACTGCGACCGTCATAAATGTGAGTCAGCTATCACGCCTCCGAATTTGGATCACTTGATCATGGGGTCTGTAAAAGCGAAAAGCGGTCGTAAATCACTCCTTTCAGCGCTGCTGTGATTTTGAACTCACTAAGCAAAAGATTTGCAAGATGAGGATCACCTTTAAGTAAATTGAGGATTGTATGTTCGTTTTGTGGGGGGTTTGAATTGGCTTATATTTGCTCCTGTCTTGCAAATCCACATTTCTCCTCCCCCCCCCAGCCTTCGGACTCTCTCAGGGCGTAGCCACATTTGGAATTAAGGAAGTCGTGGGTATTGGGGGACCAAAAATGGAGGGAACATAGCTTCAGCATCTGGGCAAGTGTTTTTTTTATATATATATATAATTTGCATTTATATCCCACCCTTCTCTGAAGACTCAGGGCGGCTTACACTGTGTCAAGCAATAGTCTTCATCCATTTGTATATTATATACAAAGTCAGCTTTTATTGCCCCCAACAATCAGGGTCCTCATTTTACCTACCTTATAAAGGATGGAAGGCTGAGTCAACCTTGGGCCTGGTGGGACTAGAACCTGCAGTAATTGCAGGCAGCTGTGTTAATAACAGACTGTCTTACCAGTCTGAGCCACAGAGGCCCCTTATTTGCCCCTTATTAAGTATTAGTAAAGGTAAAGGTTCCCCTTGCACATATGTGCTAGTCGTTCCTGACTCTAGGGGGCTAGGGGGCAGTGCTCATTTCCGTTTCAAAGCCAAAGAGCCAGCACTGTCCGAAGATGTCTCTGTGGTCATGTGGCCGGCATGACTCAATGCTAAAGGTGTACGGAACGCTGTTCCCTTCCCACCAAAGGTGGTCCCTATTTTTCTACTTGCATTTTTTTAAGTGCTTTCGAACTGCTAGGTTGGCAGAAGCTGGGACAAGTCACGGGAGCTCACCCCGTTACGTGGCGCTAGGGATTCGAACCGCTGAACTGCCGACCTTTCGATCGACAAGCTCAGTGTCTTAGCCGCTGAGCCACCACATCCCACTTAAGTATTAGTACCACTTTATAAATCTTTAGTAAGGCCACACCTGGAATGCTGCGTCCAGTTTTGGTCACCGCATTACAAAAAAAAGATGTTGAGACATTGGAAAAAGTGCAGAGAAGAGCAACTAAGATGATTAAAGGCCTGGAGATTAAAAGATAGGAAGAATGGTTGCAGGATTTGGGTTTGGCTAGTCAAGAGAAGAGAAGGACCAGGGGGGACAGGATAGCAGTCTTCCAGTATTTGAGGGGCTGCCACAAAGAAGAGGGGGGTCAACTTATTTTCCGAAGCACCCAAAGGCAGGACAAGAAACAACGGCTGGAAACTGATCAAGGAGAAAAGCAACCTGGAATTAAGGAGAAACTTTCTAACAGTGAAGACAATTAACCAGCGGAACAGCTTGCCACCAGAAGTTGTGGGTGCTTCATCACTGCAGGTTTTTAAGAAGAGACTGAAACAGCTATTTGTCCTAAATGGTCTAGCATCTCCAGCTTGAGCAGGGGGCTGGACTAGAAGACCTCCAAGGTCCCTTCCAGCTCTATTCTGATTCCAGTGCCCCACTTGTGAAAGTTGAGAGTGGCTGCAATCCTGAACAGGCAACCCGGTTTCGTGCGACTTCTCGGCAGCAGGCTGGGAAAATACTATTAAAGCGCCTGCATTTAGCTCAAATGAAAACAGGACACGAGCGTTGTGGGCCCATTTTTAAAACTACTCCAGCAGGTGTTGAAAAGCTGCCTGGGTTTAATTATAGCTACTGTTAAATAATGTGTTGCAATAATTAATCGTCAACTCTTGGGCTTAGAAGGGAAAAGTGGGGGGGTTTGGAACAGGCGAACGTGCCTGCAAACACCAGGAGTCTCGTTTTGCTTGTGTCGGTTCCCTTCCTTCAAGACCGCCATCGTTTGCAAAGGTTTTTTTTAATTTTGTTTTTCTCTCCAGTTGGACTCGGGATTTCCAGAAAAAAATTGCCCTCTCTAAAGTAGGGGTCACCAACTTTTTGGACCTCAGGGACCACTAAATTCGTAATGTTAAATCCCGCGGACAACTAATATGATCTTGCCTAATGACCGGCTGTGTGGGCGTGGCAAGGTGGTCATGTGACTGGGTGGGTGTGGCCAACTTGATGTCACTCATTTTGAGGGGCGCCTTGCCAGCCTCTACTCGCTACTCCTCGCCTGCCCGCCCGGGCTCCTTAGGACCCCAACGGGAAGCAGTTGTTGGAGCTAAGCAACCACCAGGAGAAAGAGTTGGCTCAGTTCAAATTGGATCTGACTGAGAAGGAGGCTCAGGAGAAGCACCTCACCGAGGACTAGGAGCATAGGCTTTCTAAGCAGAGGGAAGACCTTGAGGAGTGCAAGGCCAGGTACCAGCACCTGGAGGCTCAATGGACTGAGATGGTCAGCCAGTTCCAGGCCATGAGGCGGTCCCACTGGAATGAGGCCCTCCGGCTCTTTGCCATCAGCGGTGCTTCCCTCCAGCCTTTGCCCAAAGCCCCACACCAGGAGGCTGAAGCAGACCCCAAGTCGGAATTTCTGCCCTCCTCTGACCCACACAAAAAGACCCCAAAGGGGGAGACTCTCTGCAGCAACAGAAACGTTCATTGCACGTATCCGTCCCAGGTTCCGTAGTTTGAGTACCACTGATTTCGTGCAATATAAAAAATGCAAATCATTTTTCTGGGGACCACCCAAATTTTCTCGTGGACCACCAGTTGGTGACCGCTGCCCTAAAGGATAAATCTTCCAACAGCTGGTGTCATATTTTTGACTTCCTGGGCCGCCATTCTCTGCTCAGAATTGCACGAACTAATTCAGCATTTTTGAGGGCTCTTTCTGTCTTTGATTCAATGCCTCCTGCAGGTTAACTGAGTTTCTGGGGGCTGCGCTCGAGGCTTGGAAACCATTGTTTTAAGTTTACTGCTGCTCTTGTTTGGAACAATCTGTCCCCTCCCAAGCAGGCAGGTTTGACCCCCATTTACAGATTCCTGGCAATTTTTAGAATTGGCTGTCCTGAGGCAGGGCCCGGATGCGGGCATTTCTCTGTTTCTTCCTTAGATTTCAAAGTGCTTTATCAATTTTTTTTTTTTTTGCTTATTGAATGAGTGATAAGAACCTAATGTTCTCCATCAATGATTTGGACGAGGGGATAGATGGGGAACTCATCAAATTTGCAGATGACACCAAGCTGGCAGGAATAACCAACACTCTGGAAGATAGGCTCAAGATACAGAAGGATCTTGATAGACTTGAACATTGGGCGCTATCTAAGAAAATGAAATTCAAGGGTGAATAAAAGGAAGGTTCTGCATTTAGGCGAGGAAAACCAAATGCACAGGTACAGCATAGGTGGTATCTCACTCAATAGTAGTAACTCTGAGAGGGATCTTGGAGTCCTAGCGGACAACCATTTAGATATGAGCCAGCCGTGTGCAGCAGCTGCCAAAAAAGCCAACACAGTTCTAGGCTGCATTAATAGAGGGATAGAATCAAGATCATGTGAAGTGTTAATACCATTTTATAAGGCCACACTTGGAATCCTGCATCCAGTTTTGGTCACCACGATGTAAAAAAAGATGTGGAGACTCTCGAAAGAGTGCAGAGAAGAGCAACCAAGAGGATTAGGGGACTGGAGGCTAAAACATATGAAGAATGGTTGCAGGAACTGGGCATGTCTAGTTTAATGAAAAGAAGGACTAGGGGAGACATGATAGCAGTCTTCCAGTATCTCAGGGGCTGCCCCAAAGAAGAGGGAGTCAAGCTATTCTCCAAAGCCCCTGAAGGCAGGACAAGAAGCAATGGGTGGAAACTAATCAAGGAGAGAAGCAACTTAGAACTAAGGAGAAATTTCCTGACAGTGAGAACAATTCATCAGTGGAACAACTTGCCTGCAGAAGTTGTGAATGCTCCAACACTGGAAGTTGTTAAGAAGAGATTGGACAACCATTGGTCTGAAGTGGTGTAGGGTTTCCTGCCTAAGCAGGGGGTTAGACTAGAAGACCTCCAAGGTCCCTTCCAACTCTGTTATTCTACTGTACTGTATTGTACTGTACTCTCCTCTCCTCTCCTCTCCTCTACTCCTATTCTATTCTATTCTATTCTATTCTATTCTATTCTATTCTATTCTATTCTATTCTATTCTATTCTATTCTATTCTATTCTATTCTATTCTATTCTATTCTAATGCATTGCAAAATCCAAACGTATTTACTGCATTAAAAAGGGCGCTTCTTTTTGGCCGTCTATCAATCTGCGTCCAATCGAGGTTTGGCTCTAGAGGACCAGAACAAATTCATGAAACTTCCGTTGTTCAACCTTGGTGACTTTTAAGTGGTCAGGACTTCAATTCCCAGAATCCTGGCGGGCTGCAGAATTCTGGGAGTTGAAGTCCACACGCCTTAAGAGTTGCTGAAATTGAGAAAACATTGATCTTGCTGGGCTGAGCTGGGGGTTGACTCTTCCCTGGTCAAAGAGTGGACTGATTGGACAGTCGTTGCGGGGGGTTGGTCAGGGAACTTTTAGAAAGCAGTCCTTTGGAAGGATGACCCACATTTTTTTGGAAAAAGGGAGGGAAGGAGGAGGGGAGGGAGGGAAGAAAGAAGGAAGGAAGAAAAGGAAGGAAGGAATGAAGGGAGGGAGGGAGAAAAGGGAGGGAGGGAAGAAGGAAGGGAAGGAAAAGAGGGAGGAAAGGAGGAGGAAAGGGAGGGAGGGAGGGAAGACAGAAGGAAGGAAGGGAAGGGAGGAAAGGAGGAAGGAATGAAGAAAGGGAGGGAGGAAAGGAAGAGAGGCAGGGAAGAAGGAAGGAAGGAAAGTAAAGGAGGGAGGGATGGAAGAAAGGAATTAAGGGAAGGGAGGAAAGGAAGGGAGGGAGGAAAGAAGGAAGGGAGGAAAGGACGGAAAGGAGGAAGGGAAGGAAGGAAGATGGTTGGTTGGTTGGTTGATTGAAACTCAGAGACCTGGTGCTGGGGTTGAGCTTATGAGTTTGGAGAGACAAACACTGGAATCTTAAAGATCACCCAGGATCCCCCTGTCCACCCCCCTACCCAAAAACAAAAAGGCAAAACTCTCACCAGCTTTCGCTGCAATGCTCAGCCATGTTGGACAGCTCCCGTTTGGAGAAGGCAGGAGTTAGTCCCTTGTCGCCTAATTTAAAACTCTTTCGGTTTGCAGGATTTTACCAGAACCCATAGCGGATGAATCCTTCTGAAAAAGCCCTCTTTTGTTCTCTTTCAGGCAAAACCCGGAGACCACCTTTGAAGTCTACGTGGAGGCCACCTGCCCTTTGGCGGCAGGCACAGGTAACGTCCCTTGGCTGAATTATTTCTAAAGGGGTTTTGTTCAGAGCAAAGGAGGGTAACAAGGTCTCCAGAAGGGCCCTTTGAGCCCAACGATGCCTACTTATACTCACCTGGTACTTCTGGTACCTAGCATGGGTTTTTTTAACAGTAACAGAGTTGGAAGGGACCTTGGAGGTCATCTAGTCCAACCCCCTGCTCACGCAGGAGTCCTGTACTAGGGATTCGAACCGCTGAACTGCCGACCTTTCTGATCGACAAGCTCAGCGTCTTAGCCGCTGAGCCACCTTGTTGTAGTCCCACATGTCTAGACGGCCCAGCTGACGTTGTGGAACGAGGTTCGCTTAGCCACGGTGAGGGAGACAGGTAATTTTTGAGTTGAGAACCGAATTGAGTACCGCCGGATTTTTACAACCTTCCTTTGCCACGGCCGTTAAGCGAATCACGGCAGTTGTTAACGTGAACTCGGTGCTTATTAAGCGAATTCCTGCTGACTTTGTCAAAAAGATTGCAAATGGTGAACAAGCAACATTGCATCTGTCATAAATACGTGCCAATTGCCAAGCCCCTCAATTTTGATTCTCTGGCTTGAGGGACCCGGTTGTGGTCCCTGATCCGCGGTGAGGATCAGTCCTGTTTCCAGCCCCGTCGTAACTTTGAACGGTCGTAGGTCAGGGACTGCGCCTCCCCAAATAAAAATCAGGTGGCTATCTAGGCGCTGCAACGGAGCTGCCTCTAGAAACAGGCTGCCTTTAGAAAATAAGCTCTTACATGATTACGAAATGATAGGAAATAGTAACCCATTCAGGCCCGCCGTTTCTTCCCCCCCCGTACTTTATTAATTTTAAAACAATTTTATATAACAACAGAGTTGGAAGGGACCTTGGAGGCCTTCTAGTCCAACCCCCTGCCCAGGCAGGAAACCCTACACCATCTCAGTCAGATGGTTATCCAACATTTTCTTAAAAATTTCCAGTGTTGGAGCATTCACAACTTCTGAAGGCAAGTTGTTTTAAAGCAAACCAAAAGACCAAAACAAAAATACAACAATACAAAATTACAAAAAGACCAAAAAGAAAATTTTTGTGCAGAACTGTGACCGATTCCACTAGATATCACTACCAAGTTTTTAATATTCTATTCATCAAATTTTAACTATGTCTGAGTCTGTTTTATTCTTCCGTTTTCGATCCATTTGTACCCTTTCTCCCACGATACATAATACTCCGTCTGTCATTCTTTTCAATTCCAATGATGGTTTATCCATTTCAGCACAGTCAATTATTATTTTTTAATTATTAAGTCCTCGGCCCGCTGTTTCTAAGACCCCCCCAAGGACAAAATTGTGTGTGTCTGTGTGTCTAAAACTTTGTGCATGCTCCGTTTCTCTCTCTCTCTCTGTGTGTGTCTCTCTCTTTTTCACCACCACCCCAAAAAAACCTCGGCCTTGTTAGCTTTGATATTTTGCAGCCTGGAATAAAATCTTTTCTCCTCAGAAAGAGATCCATCGTTATAGATAAAGGGTGGAGATAACCTCGCAGAAAAAACAGCAGTGGGAACAACAGGCCCTCCTGGCCTGGTCCTCCTTCAGCTGCCCTTCTCTTTCTAATGGCTTGTTCTGTTTTGTAAAAGAAATTTCCCACATGTCATGGGCCAGAAATGAGCCTTGTCTGAATCCACCGATCTTGGAGCCTCTTGCCAAAAGGTCTCCCTTGTTAAGGGGGGACGTCGGTGCCTAATTTGAAGGGGAAAAAAAAGTCCATTTGTTAGTCTAAAGCGACTGATCAAAACAAGTCACCAAAGCCGGGAACTTTTGAAAGAAGAAGAAGAAGAAGAAAAAACTATCAAAAAAATGGCTGGGTTTTTTTCTCTCTTGTGTGAGAAAAATGTGTGTGTGTGTGTGTGTGTGTGTGATTCTCCTGCATAAGGGGAGCTTTTGTATGAGGGTGATGTGTTAGGGTGTGTGCACCCATGTGCAAAAAAGACACATCAGAAAGCGGGATGGGATCTTTGGTGTCGCCAGGCAAGGACCTATCGTTTTATCTCTTTTTTTTGTGTGTGTTTGTGTGAGATGCTGAACAGAACTCTCTCTCGGCACGGGTAGCTTCAAGGAATAGCGCTAAAAAAAACGGTTTAGTGTAGGTAAAACCTTCCTTTCTTTTCTCCCCCCCTCCCCTCTTTAAAATGATGAGACAAAAATCTGCACACAAACGCCAGCTCGAGTTAGAAAGTATTTCTAAAGCGGGCGGAATAAAGCTGTTATAAGCTCTCTTTTTTCCCCCCCCCTCTCCCTTGACAAATGTTCCCCGGGATTAATAAAAGAAATGGCATACAGCCGCAGCCCCGGTGTGCAACAAAGGCATTTAAAAGAGGAGCTGGCAGCCTGGAGTCTCTTCTAAACATAACGCTGGGTTGAATGAGGAGACGAATTCTCCCCCAGGAAATTGATTAACTCCGAGGGAGTTGATCCTTGTTTGAGAGAATGGGCCCATTTGCATTTGAACTGGCCCTTAGTCTAACTCTCTAAGCCATAATCTGGGCTCCTGCTAGAATAATGGGGATAGACTTGGTTTAACTAAGAACTCCCTACTCCAGTTTCTGACCTCTCTCTAATAGCATCTTCCTTGCCTTGGTAGATCGCAAGAGTTCTGCCTTAAAAAAACTAACCCAGCCGAGAAATAAAGCGAAGGTAGGGCTTTAACGCAAGGGAGGAAGGATGGATGGGAGCGGACAGATTTTGGTGTGGGGAAAAATGGAAGAAACTTTCCGTACTTTTCGGAGTATAAGATGCACTCCTCCCCCCACCTAAAAGAGGGCGGAAATGTTGGCGCGTCTTATACACTGAACTCAGCCATTTTTGGCCTCTCGAAACCCCGCCTCACGCGACCCATTTTCACCAAAAACAGGGCTTGTTTTTTTTACCAAAAATGGGATGCTCAGCGGCTTTGGGAGGCCTGCAGAGTGCTCCTGGGGGCCTGGGGAGGGCAAAAATGCGACACATGAGGGGTTTGGGAGGCTAAAAATGGGTCCGTTTTTTTTTTGCAAAAACAGGGCATGGAGTGGGTTTGGTAGGCCAGCGGAGTGCTTCTGGGGGCCAGGGAGGGCAAAAAGTTTTTTTTTTTCTTGTTTACCTCTTCAAAATCTTGGTGCATCTTATACTCCGGTGCATCTTATAGTCCGAAAAATACAGTAGTTCTTAGCTCTGGCCCTGCTGCAGATAACGAACAATTTGACTTGGTCTCTTCACATGTCATCCATTGTGAAGTGTGCCAACCTGCATTTCCTGTGTCGGATGAGGAGAGCACATCGTTCTCCTTCTATCCTGACCACTTTTTTTTTTTTTACAGAGGCACGATGGACAGTGTTTTAACAAGCTGCATCCCTGGTCTGGTTCGGTGGCAGCACTGCCTCAGATAGAAAGTCCCTACAGAAAGTAGTGAGGACAGTGGAGAAGATTATAGGAAGCTCGCTTCCCGTTATTCAGGATACTGTTTATAAGCTTTACGTGTTTGGACCTCAAAGCATTGTTAGAGACCCTGCGCACCCACTTTATGGACTGTTTCTCTAGCTCCCTCCCTCTAGGAGGTTTCGAAGTAGGACTACTAGATTCTGTACAGCTTTGTTCCCTATGGCATCCATCTGGTAATCTCGCGAAATTTGTTTTTCTCACCATCATAAGGTACAACACTTAGTGATAGGCATAGGGTACAAATAAGCAATCGAATCATAGAATAGAATAGAATAGAATAGAATAGAATAGAATAGAATAGAACAGAACAGAACAGAACAGAACAGAACAGAACAGAATAGAATAGAATAGAATAGAATAGAATAGAATAGAATTCTTTTTTGGCCAAGTGTGATTGGACACACAAAGAATTTGTCTTTGGTGCATATGCTCTCAGTGTACATAAAAAGACAAGATACATTCATCAAGAATCATAAGGTACAACACTTAATGATAGTCATAGGGTACAAATAAGCAATTGAATCATCATAGGAAACAATATAAACCGTAAGGATACAAGCAACAAGGTTACAGTCATACAGACATAAGTGGAAAGAGATGGATGATGGGAACGATGAGAAGATTGATAGTAGTGCAGACTTAGTAAATAGTTTGACAATGTTGAAGGAATTATTTGTTTAGCAGAGTGATGGTGTTTGGGGAAAAACTGTTCTTGTGTCTAGTTGTTCTGGTGTGCAGTGCTCTATAGCATCGTTTTGAGGGTAGGAGTTGAAACAGTTTATGTCCAGGATGTGAGGGGTCTGTAAATATTTTCCCAGCCCTCTTTTTGACCTGTGCAGTATACAGGTCCTCAATGGAAGGCAGGTTGGTAGCCATGGTTTTTTCTGCAGTTCTAATGATCCTCTGAAGTCTGTGTCTGTCTTGTTGGGTTGCAGAGCCAAAACCAGTCAGGATTTGAATAAATATCTTGCTGGACGCCACTTAATTTTTCTTTTCACGCCCATTCACCATCCCTCTTGAAAAGTCCTTCAGGTCTGGCCATAAAGCAAGGAGAGCTTTCTTCTGACTTGGAAACCAGATGACTTGGAAGCCAGATGAAGAAATTCTAGGGGGCAAAGGGTGTGTGTGTGTGTGTGTTTGAAATACTGATGGAAACAGTTTACGTGCTGTTTCTAAAATCCACAATGGCAAGTTCTCTTGGTGTCATTTGGCATCGTAACTGGGTTCTTTTTTAAAAAAAATTCCCAGGCATGTTTAATCCCAAACAGGAAATCTCTCTGTAGAAGTGGTCTTGGTCACAAGACATTGCAAAAGGAGGGAGGTGGGAGGGAAGAAATCCCTTTTGTTGGTTTTTATATTTTTAACAGAGTTTGACATCTTCATCAAGTTCACAGCAGGCCACCTTTGTTTGCTAAATGTTGTACAAGACACCCCCTCTTCCATTGTTTCAACAAAGCAGTAACCCGGTTTCTTTCTTTCTCTCCCTTCCTTCCTTCCTTCCTTCCTTCCTTCCTTCCTTCCTTCCTTCCTTCCTTCCTCTTCCTTTTTCTTTCTTTCTCTTTCCCTCTCTCTTCTCTTTCTCTCTCTCTCTTTCTTCCTTTCTCTTTCTCGCTTTCTTTCTCTCTCCCATTTTCTTTCTTTCTCTTTCTTTCTTCTCTTCCTTCCTTCTTTTCTTTCTTTTTCTTTCTCCCATTCTCTCTTTCTTTCTCTTTCTCTTTCTCCTTTTCTTTCTCCTTTTCTTTCTCTTTTTCTTCCTTTTTCTTTCTGTCTCGCTTTCTCTTTTTCTCTTTCTTTCTCTCCCATTTTCTTCCTTTCTTTCTCTCCCATTTTCTCTTTCTTTCTTTCCTCCTCCCTCCTTCTTCTTTTCACCTCCAGATCTTCCTTCCTTCCTTCCTCTCATTCCCATCTCTTCCTCTCTTTCTTTCTTTCTTTCTTTCTCCCATTTTCTTTCTTTCTTTCTTTCTTTCTTTCTTTCTTTCTTTCTCCCCTCCCTCCCTCCCTCCCTCTTCTTTTCCCCTCCAAATCTTCCTTCCTTCCTTTCTCTCATTCCCCTTCCTTCCTTCCTTCCTTCCTTCCTTCCTTCCTTCCTTCCTTCCTTCCTTTCTTTCTTTCTTTCTTTCTTTCTTTCTTTCTTTCTTTCTTTCTTTCTTTCTTTCCCACCCACAATATGGCCATTGTCCAGGGTCGACTCATTGTGGCTGCTTTTAGCCCAAGGAGACCGGGAGTCTTTAGTCCTCAACAGATTTCTTCTTAGCGTGAAAAGAGACTAATCCATGTAAATACAGAGTTGAAATAAATCTTTACAAGGAAAAGGGGAGAGGCCACTAAGCAGGAGGCTACAGGTCAGCAATTTAACCTTTGACCTAACAAATAAAACGCATAAAAAGTTCCCGAATTGGTTGACAAAGGCTGCGGATTTGTCAGTTTTTCTTTTCAGGATAAGAGACCAGGGGTAGAAATCGGCACAGACAATGCCACCACCTTCGCTGAAATTTCTCCCCTAAGCTGGAAACTCCTTTTTAGTCGGGGAAGAAATATTTCTTTTAATGATGTTTTTTTTTTAAAAAAGTTCTCCCACCCCCAAAATCCTCCCTCTGCCCTGTTTCATGGTCTTTAAAAGCACTTCTTTCTCTCTCTCTCCCCCCCCCCAATACACAACTAAGCCAGGTTTGAATCTGTACACAAAACCACTCCAGATATTCCTGAGCAGTTGGAGCAGCTCACTTTCCAAAACTTTGGAAAGCTTTGGAGTGCAGTTTGTTAAGATTGGGGAGTTGCATTGAAATAACCAGCCTCCCCCCACATCCAGCCACCTGTCCCCTCTCTGCATTTTGAGCAGTTGGCGGATTGCGTGGTTTGTAGCAAAAACCCAAAAAAAAAAAGAACAAAAAAAAAGGTTTAATGTAAGAAGCACGGTTTTCAACTCTGATCTTTTCCTTCACAACATTTGCAAACAGTTTTTTTTTTTTTTTGCAGTTGGTGCCTTAGTTTGTTCAACAGGTAATCTTGTTAATGAGCCTTCCTTTTTAAAAAAATATTATTTTTGCTTTAAGCTTAATGCACAAGTGAGGTTGTAGCTGTTAACATATCGCGGCCCTCCTGAAATCTTGAGACTGGGGCAAGGACTTTAATTAAGGAGTCATTAAGATTAAAAAGGGAACAACTAATGACTTTAAAGGAGATTTCCCATAGAGTAATGACAACGATTAAGCTGTTTGTTCTGTGCGCAGCCACCAGCTTCTGCGGCTGGCAAGAGATGTCCACGGGTTGGGACTGGAGCTTCTCAGCCGCTACCGGGCAGACGATGGGTTTTGTTTTTTTTCCCTGGAGTTTTGCAAGCTCAGGTGGAGGCTGCAAAATGCTATGGACACAAGGGGCCTTTTTCTTTCTTTCTTCTGTTTTTTTTTTTGGGGTGGGGTGGGCGGGCGATGGGATGGTGAGGTCTGGAACTCATGCAGTGAATACAGTTTGAGCAAAATACACAGCTTACAGCTTTGGCTAATTGTGGAAAAGTTAACTGGAGCAGAATAGTAGGGATTATGTTTCCTTGTAATCCTGTAGTAATCTACTTCAGCCTTCTGTCTCTCTTTTCTTTCTTTCTTTCTTTCTTTCTTTCTTTCTTTCTTTCTTTCTTTCTTTCTTTCTTTCTTCTTTCTTTCTTTCTTTCTTTCTTCTCTACCTCCCTCCTTCTTCCTTCCTTCCTTTCTCTCCCTCTTTCTCTTTCTTCCTTTCTCTCTCTTTTTCTTTCTCTCTTTCTCTCCCTCCCTCTTTCTTTTTTCTTTTTCTTTCTCTCTTTCTTTCTACCTCTCTTTTCTTCCTTCCTTCCTTTCTCTCTTTCTCTTTCTTTCTTTCTACCTTCCTTTCTTCCTTTCTCTTTCACTCTCTCTTCCTCCCTCTTTCTTTTCTTTCTTTCTTTCTTTCTTTCTTTCTTTCTTTCTTTCTTTCTTTCTTTCTTTCTATACCTTTCTCTCTCTCTCTCTCTTTCTTTCTATTTCTCCTCCCTCTTCCTTCCTTCCTTCCTTTCTCTCTCTCTCTCTCTCCTCTTTCTCTTTCTTCCTTTCTCTTTTTCTTTCTCTCTTTCTCTCCCTCCCTCTTTCTTTTTTCTTTTTCTTTCTCTCTTTCTTTCTACCTCTCTTTTCTTCCTTCCTTCCTTTCTCTCTTTCTCTTTCTTTCTACCTTCCTTTCTTCCTTTCTCTTTCGCTCTCTCTTCCTCCCTCTTTTTCTTTTCTTTCTTTCTTTCTTTCTTTCTTTCTTTCTTTCTTTCTTTCTTTCTTTCTTTCTATACCTTTCTCTCTCTCTCTCTCTCTTTCTTTCTATTTCTCCCTCCCTCTTCCTTCCTTCCTTCCTTTCTCTCTCTCTCTCTCTCCCTCTTTCTTTCTCTCTTCCTTTCTCTCTCTCTCTCCCTCCCTCTCTCTTTCTCTCTCTGTGTTTGTAGAGTGAGAGAGAGAAAGGCTGTTTTAACTTGAAGGCCAAGAGAACCCTCTGTGGTTTGCAGCCAATTTTATCCAAACAGAAATCTCATTTTTTTAAAAAATTTGAATTTATATCCCACCCTTCTCCGAAGACTCAGGGCGGCTTACAATGTGTTAAGCAATAGTCTTCATCCATTTGTATATTATATACAAAGTCAACTTAATTCATGAAACATGTTCCAGGGGTTACATGTTTCCTTATAATCCTAATCTACTTCAGCCCCACCCTTTTTCTGTCTCTCTCTCTCTTTCTCTTTCTTCCTCTTTCTGTCTATTTCTCTTTCTCTCTGTGTGTGTGCATGTGTACTGTGTGTTGAAAGAGAGATGCTGTTTTAACTTGAAGTCCAAGAGGCTTTAACTTGAAGTCTATGGCTTGTAGACCATTTTAGCCAAACCGAAATCTCATATTAGTTGACTCTCGACTTAAATTTCGACCTTAAATTCCGGGTGATGGATGATTCAGGCTTGTTAAGGGCAGCAGATGACAATCTGGGTGTAGAGATATTTAACAAGCAAAGTACAATAGTATAAACCAAGGGTCTCCAACCTTGGCAACTTTAAGACTTGTGGACTTCAACACCCAGAATCCCTCAGCCAGGCTGGCTGAGGGATTCTGGGTGTTGAAGTCCACAAGTCTTAAAATTGCCAAGGTTGGAGACCCCTGGTATAAACGCAGATTCCTTACTGGCTGAGCTGATGTAGATCTTAGTAAAAGGATCCGGTAGACACCCCCCCCCCTTGACCAGCTCGTGAGTTGAGATGGTTGGTTTCACCTTACAAATAAAACCGCCAAAACGGCTCCAAGTTGACACCGGTTTCCGGCGAGTCCGAATTTGGCACCTCGCGTTAAGAGGGAAAACGGGGATCTCGCCGGTGCCCCGTGGACAAGTCAAACGGGGGAATTTGATATCTTTGAAGAGAAACGCATCTTGCTCTTGTTTATTCCAGCTTTTTAAAAAGCTAATGACCTCATTGCTGCTGCTCTGTAATTACCGTGCTTAAACTTCTGTGCATTTTTCCCTCCGTTTAAACAGCCTTTGTTTAAAAAAATAAAAAAACAGCACCACACCACCAAAAGAAAATTAATGAGTAGAGAAAAAAAAGACTTGAAAGGGACTTTCCTTCTGATTGCTGTGTTAGAACTCTTGCCTGAAAAATAGGTTATATTCCTTCTCTTTGCCGCGGAATCCTCATTAACTTTTACATTTTAATGATGTCCAGGGAAAAAAAAAATCTATTATATAGCTCATCGCTTAAAGGGAAGCTTAGAGGACACCTTTTAATTGAATTATAAATAATGGTAGGCTATAGTTTTTTTTTTAATTAAATGCCTAAATGCTACCCTCGAAGAAATTTTTTTCCCCCCCGTACTATTATTTTCTTTTACCTTTCATCCTAATTTTAGCATAATTATAATATCATGCATGTCCTTTTTTTTTTTTGTTCTGCCATGATATTCTCCAAAATGATGTCTCCATTTATCTTTTCTCCCTTGCTTGCCAAGTCAGGGTTTTAATTCGTGGCGACAGGGGCTAATCATAACACACACACACACACACACCCTGCCTAAATTTTGATTTCCATTCTCTTAATTGCACAAAAAATAAAGATTCTGCTACTGCTGACATAGAACAGGCTTGGTGGGATATGGAATTCCAAAAGTGGCATAGCCAGCAACTGACTTATCGCATTTGGAGGGTAAAAGGTTGCAGAAAGCTGGTTTATGAGATTGTCCCCTGGCTAAAATGTTAGCGGAGATTTTATTGCAACCGAGGTCCAGTAGCTATTTCCCAGCTAGAAGGGCTGCAGATAAAGCTGCTGGGAGAGGCATGGCTGTTTTAACAGAATAAAAAAAATACCGGAGTTGGAAGGGACCTTGGAGGTCTTCTAGTCCAACCTCATGCCTCCAGCAGGAGGCTCGGTACCATTCCAGACAAGTCCAGTCTCTTCTTGAAAACCTCTGGCGATGGAGCGCCCACAACTTCTGGAGGCAACTTCCATTGATTAATTGATCTGGGATTAAAGAATAACACAGTTGGAAGGGACCTTGGAGGTCTTCTAGTCCATCCTCATTCTCAGGCAGAAGACTCTATGCCAGGGGTGTCAAACTCGATTTCATTGAGGGCTGCATCAGGGTTGTGTTTGACCTTGGGGGGGGGGCGTGGGGGCGTGGCCAGATCAATGTCACTCATGTTGGGGGCGCCTATAGCAGCCTGAGAGTTCTGCCAGCGAAAACAGGCGCTCGAGCTCCGTTTTCAGCTGCGATGGCCTCCTGCAACTCTTTGCCAGCGAAAAAGGAGCTAGGGAGCGCTGCCCGCTGCCCTCTCGAACTCAGTTTTCGCTGGCAGAGGCACTGTGGGCCAGTCCTTCGCTGTTTCCAGGGCAGCCCCCAGGGGCCAGATCTAAGCATCCTGTGGGCCGGAACTGACCCCCGGGCCTTGAGTTTGACACCCCTGCTCTATGCCATTCCTGACAAGTGGCTGCCCCAATTCTCTTGAAAACCTCCAGTGATGGAGCACCTGTTGTGGTCCGTCAGCAGCCTTCGGAGCTGGTAATAAAAGTCGGACAGCAATGAGGCTGAGGTGAGGCCAGGGCCATCGGGGAGTGATGTGCGGACTCCAGAGCCTCCAGAGGTTGACGGTAGTGAGGCAGAGGAACAGGAGGAGCCGCATGAGATGAATGCATGAGAAGAGCTGCCAGAAAGAATAGCAGCTGAAGCAAAAAGGACAACTCGGGAGTAAGGCCAAGAGGTGATTGGCCCCTCCCATAAGGCTTAAAACAGACCAGCAACGGCGTTTGGGCTTTGCTGGAAAACAACATTGGTAGCTTCATCTTCTGCTTCGTCTACATCTTGCTTTTTTTTTTTTTTGGTGACGTCAGAACTTTTGCCAAGAAAGGCCTTTGGCAGTTTGCCTAATTGGACCAAGGTTTGCAATAGAACTGAGGAATTTGTGTTGGGAGGCATTTGTTTTGAGTTGAACGATGCTGGGAATGAAGTAATTCTCAGCTGTTCGAATAAAGTTTGTTTTTTCACAGACTTTCTTACTACCTACTTGGGCCTGGGTCACAACAGGTCTCCTGCTTGAGCAGGGGGTTGGACTAGAAGACCTCGAAGGCCCCTTCCAGGCTCCTATTAAAATGCAAGCTTACTTCCTTCGCTCCTTCCTCCTTCGACCAGTTGGCAACCCAGCTCTTTTTATGGCTTCTCCTCTCTCCCTTCTGCCCTGGTTTATTCAGATCCTGCCTGCCTTTCTTCTCTATCCCATCTCCTGCTTTCTCTTCCCCACGGTGAACTTCTAATTATCCACGGCAAAGTGTGCGTCGCGCATTCCACTTTGCAATGCTACGTAACCCTGCGGGGGATAATGACGAGGTTTCCTTGAAAGAAGACCGGGATCCATGGAGAATTTCTTGGTTCTCTATTCTGTCCTTGGCATGCAGTTGGTAATCATCCGTCGCCATCGTCATCATCATCATAAAAAGAACGTATTTGACCAAGTCCTTCTCGTCTGCTGGTTTTCACCTAATTATGGGTTAATGATCGTGGCTAGAAGAAGCATTCCTTACATTTGGGTTCCTAGGATTCCTTTTTTTCCCCCGGCTTCGTGTGTTCAACGTTACCCTGTTTTTTCCCTTTTTTTGTCCTAAAGCTTTGTCTTACATAATAGGGAAGACATTTGTGTGGGGCTCTTTCTCCCCCCATCCCCGGATCCCCCCCTCCTCGAATTTCCACATTGAAAGAAGTTACTCAAACCACAAATAAGCGCTATTTATGTCCCCGGCTATTGATTTTTAATTAATGTTGCCTCGGCTGATGCATATTGGCAAAATTGCTAACAGCTTGTGGCATATATTTTTTAAAAAAAAAATATTAGCGTCTTTTTTTTGAGTATTTTGACAGCGTCATTCAGATCTCGTGATAAAGTACCTCCATCAGGTTAAATGTGTTAAAACATTGAACTGAAAAAAAGAAGGGGAATAGAACAGTGAGGGCTGCTTGGAAACCTTGATTTGCTGTCAAAGTATTTAAACAATTTAGTGTTTTGGTTTCCTAGCTTCAGACGGCTCCTGAAATCCTTTTGCTAATTAATCCAGTGAATTCTTTGTGGGCCTCGGTCTCTTTGCTTTAGCTTCCGTAATTTTTAAAACTCAACTCTGGGAAATCTGGAATTTTTCAGCAATTACAGCCTGGGTGTATAGCTGATTTGAATGCCATTTTTTTAAATTTGCATTTATATCCCGCCCTTCTCTGAAGACTCAGGGCGGCTTACACTATGTCAAGCAATAGTCTTATCCATTTGTATATTATATACAAAGTCAACTTTTATTGCCCCCAACAATCTGGGTCCTCATTTTACCTACTTTATAAAGGATGGAGGGCTGAGTCAACCTTGGGCCTGGTGGGGCTTGAACCTGCAGTAATTGCAAGCAGCTGCTGTTAATAACAGACTGTCTTAGTCTGCTGAGCCACTCAAGGACCCTTGAAGTGTCCGTCTTGCGTAAAGCACTGAGCGCAACTGTTTTCCCGAAAATAAGACTTATTCGGAAAATAAGCCCTGGCATGGTTTTTATGTGTGCGCCTAATATAAGCCCTACCCCCTCCCAAAAAAATAAGCCCTACTTAAGAGCCTGCACAGCCAGCTGGCTGCCTATTCTGTCTGGTGGCTCGCAATGCCGCAGCCACAAGGCAAGGTGCGGTGGTGATGGAGCTGCCCCATGTGTAGCACACTGCCTTACCTCAGGGCCCCTGCAGCCATGCCATCCACGTCCTGACAGCTACCTCATGGCAGCGGCACCAGCACCAGCACCCATGGGCAGCAGGAACTCATGTGACCGCTGGCCCACTTCTGCGTGCTTGCGGCCGCAATGGAGCCGGAGGCTGAGTGGTGTGTTCGTGCTGTGGCTGCGAGGTGAGGCAGGTGTCTGTTGTGACCCAGGCCCAAGTAGGTAGTAATAAACTTAATCCGTGGGAAAACGAACTTTATTCGAACAGCTGGGAATTACTTCATTCCCAGCATTGTTCAACTCAAAGTAAAACAAATGCCTCCCAACACAAATTCCTCAGTTATCTCACAAATCTTAGTCCAATTATGCAAACTGCCAAAGGCCCTTCCTGGCAAACGTCCAGAAGCCACAAAAACAAAGATGTAGATGAAGCAGAAGATGAAGCAGAAGACGCAGCTACAACATTGTTTTCAGGCAAGCTGAAACGCCGGTGCTGGTCTGTTTTAAGCCTTATGGGAGGAGCCAATCATCTCTTGGCCTTACTCCCAAGTTGTCCTCTTTGCTTGAGCAGCTCTTGCCTTCTGGCAGCTCTTCTCATGCATGCATTAGGAACAGGCTCCTCCTATTCCTCTGCCTCACTACTGTCAGTCTCTGGAGGCTCTGGAGTCCGCACCTCACTTCCCGATGGCCCTGGCCTCACCTCAGCCTCATCGCTGTCCGACTCCGTTGGCTGATGATGGACCACAACAGTGTCATGGAGTCGATGGCTGCCTGCGGGGCCCTGAGGTAAGCCAGCGTGGGGCGTTTGGGGCAGCTCCACTCACCCCCACCTCATCTCATGGCCGCAGCGCTGGAGCATCACTTGGCCTCCTGTTCCATTGCAGCTGCGAGCAAGCAAAAGACCCCTGCTGGATGGGGCTGCTGGAGCTGCAGCTGCCAGGGGAGGCAGATGCTGGGGCATGGGTGGCCCGGCTGCGGCGCCCTGAGGTAAGCCGGTGTGGGGTGCATGGGGCAGCTTCACCCCATGCCTCGTGGCGGCACTGGACTCCTGCCCCGCTGTGAGCAAGCAGAAGAAGTGGGCCTCCCATACATGGGGGAAAAATAAGATATTCCCCCCAAAACTAGCCCTAGTACTTTTTGGGGGGCCCAAAAGAAAATAAGACCCAGTCTTATTTGGGGAAACACGGGTAGTTTTCAATTTTAGAATAGAATAGAATACAGTAGAGTAGAGTAGAATAGAAATTGAAAGAGAGGAGAAGAGAAGAGAAGAGAAGAGAGAAAGGGAATAGAGAATAGAATAGAATAGAATAGAATAGAATAGAATAGAATAGAATAGAATAGAATAGAATAGAGGAAGAGAATAGAATAGAATAGAATAGAATAGAATAGAATAGAATAGAATAGAATAGAATAGAATAGAGGAAGAGGAGAAGAGAAGAGAAGAGAAGAGAAAGAAGAGAAGAGAAGAGAAGAGAAGAGAAGAGAAGGAATATAGAATAGAATAGAATAGAATAGAGGAAGAGAAGAGAAGAGAAGAGAAGAGAAGAGAAGGAATAGAGAATAGAATAGAATAGAATAGAATAGAGGAAGAGAAGAAAAGAGAAGAGAAGGAATAGAGAATAGAATAGAATAGAATAGAATAGAATAGAATTCTTTATTGGCCAAGTGTGATTGGAAACACAAGGAATTTGTCTTTGGTGCATATGCTCTCAGTGTACATAAAAAGACAAGATACATTCGTCAAGAATCATAAGGTACAACACTTAACGATAGTCAGAGCGAACAAATAAGCAATCAGATCGTATTCGGAAACAGTCAATATAAATCGTAAGGATACAAGCAACAAGTTTACAGTCATACAATCGTAAGTGGGAGAGATGGGTGATGGGAACGATGAGAAGATTAATAGTAGTGCAGACTCGCTAAAAAGGATGCAAATGACCATCTCTCTGCAAGGAGCATGGATGAGAAGCAAAACATCTTCAAGGAACCTTTGCCAGACCTATCCTTGATTACTGCTCACCTGCCTGGAACCCTCACTGTGTTTCAGACATCAATACATGAGATGGTCCAGAGATGGACCAGGGAGGGTCCCGAGATATTTTATTAGAAGAGTACTCAAATCCTCTGCTCGAAATAAAATCCCCTATACCACCAGGCTTGAAATTTTAGGTCGAGAAAGCCTCGAACTACCTCGTCTACCTTCCGACCTATGCTTAGTTCATAAGATTATTTACCTGAACGTCCTACCTGTAAATGAGTACTTTAATTTCAACCATAATAACACAAGGGCTAGCAATAGATTCAAACTCAATGTAACTCGCTCTAATCTTAATTGTAGGAAATATGACTTCTGCAATATAGTAGTAAATATCTGGAACACTCTACCTGATCCTGTTGTTAGTCTCTCTAACCCCCATAGCTTTCATCTTAAACCAGTGGTTCTCAACCTTTATAGTGCTGCGACCCCTTTAATACAATTCCCCACGATGTGGCGACCCCCAACCGTAAAATTATTTTCGTTTTGAATTTATCGCGCCTGAAGCCGTATTGGCTAGCGATCTGAACTGCTTGCGATTGCCTTGAGGACGGAGGCATTAAAGCGGAGACTCCTCCCCTATTAAGTTTATGGCGCCTGAAGCCAGATTAGGCTAGCGATTGGGAGTGATTGCAGCTGGCTTGAGAGAGAGACATCAGAGCAAAGATTTCTCTCTTTTTTAATTCATCGCGCCTGAAGCCGAATTCGGCTAGCGATTTGAAGAGCCTGCAGCTGACTTGTGGAGTCAACCATTGGAGCGCGATTCTTCGACTCGCAAGTATACTTCCCATATTTCCGATGGTCTTAGGCGACCCCTGGCAAATTGTTATTCAACCCCCAACAGGGTCGCGACCCACAGGTTGAGAATCGCTGATCTAAAACTGTCTACCGTGGACCTTTCACGTTTCTTAAGAGGTCCCTAAGAGGGCCCTTCTTAAGAGGTCCCTAAGCGCACCAGCGTGCCTACCGTCCCTGTCCTACTGTCCCCATTTATATGTAATCATTCTATGGGTTTATGGCTATCTTTTGCCTATTTATATCCTTTTTTGTGTGCCAATTTTTTTCATGTCTCCATGTCTATGTCTGTTCTGTTACTTGTTTTCTTGTACTTGTTGACAAATAAAGCAAAGCAGAGCGAGGCAAGGCAAGGCGAGGCGAGGCGTCCAGTTGCCTCCTGAAAAAAGCACCTTTGGAACAACTGCGACCAATATAACAGAGAAACTTCACATCCGAGAAGTATTTTGGGCAGCGGAAACAGGGGTCTTGGGTTTCCTGCTGACCTCTTTCTCTCTGTCAATTCCTACCCCAAGTGTGATGTGTTCCACTGAACGAACACCTCGCCTTGTGTACTTCTTCCCGTTGCCTTGCTGAGTTTGTGAAACTCTCTCCATCCCCAATGGGCTTTGTGCTCGGGGAAACAGGGCTGCGTTTTCCACCAATTTGGCGACTTCCGAGCCCGTTCCCTTCCAAGTCCATTAATGAGCCCCTCAAAGGACAGGCAGGGTCGTCCAGAACAAATTCTTGAGCACTCCGCTGTTTTCCTCTCTCTCTCTCTCTCTCTCTTTCCGTTGAGAAAGTTTCTTCCTCTCCTTTGTGTTTCCGTATCTTTGCTGATCCGCGAAAGGGAATGCTCTCCTTTTTCAGCTTCTCTTTACCGCTTAACTTTCCTGAGAGCCCTGGACTGAAAGAGTTCTCTGGGGTCGTTTCCGGAAATTCAAGGGGTGCACCCCCCCACACACCCATGACTCCTTGTGCTTGTTGGCAAGTTAGAAGTTTTCTCCATATTTTCTGTTCTTTGCAAGGCTGTTCAGGTTTGAGGGGGAGGGCGGTGGTTTTCCAGGCTGAGTCGAGTATAACAGCAGCTTCACCCCCTTCTTCCTCTCTCTGGCAGCCCCTCAAATGTTGGAAGATTGCTCTCCTGTTTCCCCTGGTCCTTCTCTTCCCTAGACCAGCCATGCCCAGTTCCTGCTCAGTTCACATAAGGGGCAACAACATACAATGAACGGTTGCATGGACTGGGCATGGCTGGTCTAGGGAAGAGAAGGACCAGGGGAGACAGGAGAGCAGTCTTCCAATATTTGAGGGGCTGCCACAGAGAAGAGGGGGCGGGGTTATGAAGCTATTTTCCAAAGCACCAGAAGGCCAGACAAGGAATAATGGGTGGAAACTGACCAAGGAGAGATTCAACCTAGAAATAAGGAGAAATTTCCTGACAGTGAGAACAATCAACCGATGGAACAGATGTTGCCTTCAGAAGTTGTGGGAGCTTCATCCCTGGAAGCTTTCAAGAAGAGACTGGACTGCCTTCTGTCAGACATGGTGTAGGGTCTCCTGCTTGGGCAGGGGGTTGGACTAGATGACCTACAAAGTCCCTTCCAACTCTGTTCATCTGTAACCAAGATGATTAGGGGACTGGAGGCTAAAACATACGATGAACGGTTGCAGGAGCAGGGCATGGCTGGTCTAGTGAAGAGAAGGACCAGGGGAGACAGGAGAGCATCTTCCAATATTTGAGGGGCTGCCACAGAGAGGAGGAAGGGGGTCAAGCTATTCTCCAAAGCACCCGAAGGCCAGACAAGGAACAATGGATGGAAACGGAACAAGGAGAGATTCGACCTGGAAATAAGGAGACATTTTCTGACAGTGAGAAAATCCACCAATGGAACAGAAGTTGCCTTCGGAATCTTGCTGGCACATTCATGCCTGTTTTTTGCCTGTTTTCAAGCCCTTTTTTGAGCTGTTTTCCGTGCTGTTTTCCGGTTGGTTTTTGGGCTAAAGATGGCTTGAAAACAGCCCAGAAAACTGGTTTTTTTGGGGGGCCATTTTTCAGGCTGTTTTCCAGCTCTCCAGTGGCCGCAAAAACCAGCTGGCAGGAAAGCAGAAGAGCAGCTGGCAACGCCGCGTGTGCCCACAGAGATGGTTTTGCGTGCCACCTTTGGCACGCATGCCATAGGTACGCCATTACGGGTGTAGGGTCTCCTGCTTGGGTGGGGGTGGGGAGTTGGACTAGATGACCTACAAGGTCCCTTCCAACTCTGGTATTCTGACCCATCCATGGGGGCCAACAAGCATTCAGAGTGTGAAAATATTAAAAGTTTCAATCTGTCCAGTTTAATGCAGTGAAGAATTAAGGCGTTCATACTCAGCCAAGCAAAGACAACAAAAAGAGAGAGGGGGGGGGAGGGGGAGAGAGAGAGAGAAAGAAAGAGAGAGAGAAAGAAAGAGAGAGAGAAAGAGAGAGAGAGAGAGAGAAAGAAAGAGAGAGAGAGAGAGAGATTCGTTGATCTAACTGATCTTTTAAAAGGTATTCTGGGCCCAGGGATTAAATATAAAAAGGAATTGTTGCAATCTTGACCAGTCGTAACTTCCCGACATTAATTTTGTATCTTTTTCCTATTTTGCTCTTTAGGGCTTTGTGTCTTTTTTCTTTTTTCCTTGTCTAATTTACAAATAAATAACCAGACATTAAGTAGACAAAAGTAGCACAGATAGCAAATATCTTTGCTACTTTTGTCTACTTTAATATCAGGTTTGCTGATTTTTTTTAAAATGGGCCTTAGGGCTTATTTTGGTGCGGCGGTTAAACATATTTTAGAAATTCCTGGTCCAGGCTGCGTTTTGTGTTTTGTTTTGAAAATAGGGCTTTCTTTTTAAAATCCGGCTCTTTCCCACGTTCTGCTACCGCTGGTCAAAACAGGGACGCTTCTGTCTGGCTTTTTAAACACACATTTCTTTCATTTGAGCTTCTGAAAAACCTTACGGCAGCCATCCGGTGCTGCTGCTTATTCAAAAATCCATTCCAGTTTTTTTGTAGCAGAGTTCACAGTTGAAAAAGTGCGCGCCAGAGGCCCGTATTATGAAAACATGGATGCAAGAAATGTTGTCGGTGTTGCATAAATGCTTGCGGGATTTAAAAAAGGGGAAAAAAAAATAAACCCAGAGAGAAAAGGAATAGATGTGAAAATAAGATACTAAACCGGGAAGATGAAAAATGGATCAAAAGTGACTTTGATGGATTGGTTAGAAAAAGTTAGCTCATCGTGGGGTAGTTTTCATTATCAAACTGGTTAACTCTATCAGTGCTAGGTTTGCTTTCTCTCTCTCTCCCTTCTGGCCTTGATGATGTTACCTAGTTGGGTCTTGAAATGTCTTACAACAGGGGTCGGCAACCTTAAACACTCAAAGAGCCATTTGGACCCATTTCCCCACGGAAAAGAAAACACTGGGAGCCACAAAAATCCTTCTGACATCTAAAATGAAGATAACGCTGCATACATCACTTTCTACCTTTGTGCTATGAATAAGAAAAACTGTAGCCTGCTGCGTTTATGAAATCATGACCGGCTACAGAGAAAACACGTTTTTATTTCTGCATGCAACAGAAACATGCTGAACTCCGAAAAAAAAAAAAAGCTCAATAAATCACGTGCCGGCTGGATGTCGCATATTGTCGGTTGTGACGCATATTTTGAATGACAGGGATCCGCAGCAGAGGGATGGAAGAGCCACATGCGGCTCCAGAGCCGCAGGTTGCAGACCTCTGGTCTACAAGAAAACAACCAAGTTCAGAGAGCACCAAAGACCCCATCGTCATCTTCCTCCTCCTCCTCCTCCTCCCATCTAGCACTGATGTTGTTATCTAGTTGGGTCATGAAATGTCTGCCAGAAAACAAGCTAAGGGACTATCAAGGACCCCGCAGTCCTCCTCTTCCTCCCCCCCATCCTCCTCCTCATTCTCTCTGCAAACCTCATCTCCTTCTAGCACTGATGGTGTTACCTAGTTGGGTCATGAAACATCTGCTAAAACCCACCAAGTTTCAGAGAGCACCAAAGACTGACCTCCTCCTCCTCCTCCTCCTCTTCCTCCTCTTCCCCCCCCCATCTAGCACTGATGATGTTACTTAGTTGGGTCATGAAATGTCTTCAAGCTAAGAGACCATCAAGGATCTTACAGTCCTGCTCTTCCTCCTCCCTGCAGACCTCATCCCCTTCTAGCCCTGATGATATTGCCTAGTTGGGTCATGCAATGTGTGCAAGGAAACCGTCCAGCTCAGCTCAGAACACCAAGATTGAACCCCAGTTCAACCCCAAGTTACAAATCTTCTTTTCCATCATGAGAATAGTTGGATGAAGCAGAGCAGGATCATCCAAGGGGAGACATTTTCTTCCGAGGAGGAAAACGAAAAGAAAGAAAACACCCCAAGCATTAACGAGCTTTCTGCTGGGCCGCTAATTGGAAGAAGTGAGAGGTTGTCTTTGGCGGAGGAACTGTGCCAGCTTTCCCTTGCACTGTGGGTCAAGGCCCTGTGGCTCTCCATGGGCCCGGCGAGACAGGATCTTTATTAGCTTCCAGTTGTTTCAAGTATGCCACTTGGGTTGGGATTGCCGATGTGGGGGCTGACTCTACAGCAGGGGTGTCAAACTGGATTTCCTCGAGGGCCGGATCAGCATTGTCGTTCTCCTCCGTGAGCCGGCCGGGGTGGGGGTGGGATGGGGAGAGACGGGACGGATGCCTCCTGCAGCATCCTGCCGGCCAAAATGCCAATCCTCGCCTGTTTTTGGAAATAGTACAAGAGGGAACACACACACACACATATACATACACAAGAGAGAGAGCGAGAGAGAGAGAGAGAGATGAGAGAGAGAAATAAAGAGACAAAGTTGGAGAAATAAATAAATAAATAAATAAAGACAGAAAGAAAGAAAGAGAGAGAGAGAGAGACAGGGAGAAAGAGAGAGACAGAGACAGAAAGAGGGAGACGGAGAGAGAGGGAGAAAGAGAGAGATACAGAAAGACACGAGAGAGAGAGAGAGAGAGAAAGAGAGAGAGAGGGAGAGATGAGAGAGGGAGAGATGAGAGAGAGACAAAATGGGAGAAAGAGAGAAAGGGGGAGATGGAGAAAGAGAGAGACAGAGAGAAAGAGCGAGAAAGGGAGAGAGAGAGAGGGAGACGGAGAAAGAGACAGAGACAGAGAGAAAGAGACAGAAAGAGATACAGAGAGAGACAAGGGGGGGTAAGAGAGAGATAAAGAGACAAAGTGGGAGAAAGAGAGAGAGAGGGAGACAGAGGGAGAAAGAGAGAGAGGGAGAAAGAGAGGTAAAGAAAGAGACACACAGAGAAAGATACCAATTTCCTGCAGAAAAGAAAACACCGGGAGCCACAAAAGCTGGATAGGAATGGCTGGGGGGGGGGTGTCATCTGACTGGGTGGGGGTGAGTGACATTGAGTTGGCCCCACCCACCCAGGTTTTGTGGCTCGTGGCGTTTTCGCCCTCTCCGGCCTCCAGCAGCACTCTGCTGGCCGTGCAGGGGCCTATTTTGGCCAGCAGAGGCACCGTGGGCCGGTCCTTTGATATTTTCAGGCTGGCCCCATGGGGCTGGATTTAAGCACCCCATGGGCCGGCTCACGGGCCTTGAGTTTTGACACCCCTGCTCTACAGCATCGCGAGGGCCAGGTTGAAGAGCTGGACTGATAAATCTGGACAGCTTCAGATCTCCCGTCCATTCCTTCCTCTCGTTACTGTTTCCCTCTCAACTTTCAAGAGTAAAAGAAGATTTAATTTAGTCTTTTGTTCTAAAGAGCAGGATAAAATTGGGTCTGTGGGAACGGACTTGGAGGAGGGCCGGGCAGGATCCCCCCATGTTCTGGCGAGGAAGCACAGCTACCAACTTCCTGTGAACCGTTTTTGTGAGTTAGTTAAAGGGAGGGCAAAACAAACATTTTCCAACGTATTGGTACACTTCTGGCACCCAAGTGGTATTTTTAAGCACTGCCTGGGGTGGAAGCTAACATTTGCACAAACAAAAATCCCCTCACCCCCCTTTTTATTGTTTTTAATGACAGTAAATACTTCTACAATGGTTGTTGCTTCAGTTCTTGTTCTGGATAACTTTAATGGGTAACTACAGTAGTGGCCAAAATTGTGGAAACCTTTTGGGGAAAGTGTATTTTTGAGGTTTGATGGCTGATAACACCACTTTTGTCTTTTGGAGTTTCAAGACAATCCTATTCCACTGCTGGAATGGCCTGGGAATAGTCCAGACCTTAAGCCAATTGAAAATCTATGGAGCCAAGTTGGAATGGTGTAAAGTCGGGGCTGCTCGGTAACCACTCCGGAAGGGAAAGGGTAAGGAAAGAGGAGTAAAGAAGGAAGAAAGCAGGTAGGCAGGTAGGTAGGTAGGAAAAAAGGGAGGGGGAAGAAAGGATAGGAGGAGAAGAAGGAGGGGAAGATAGAGGGTTAGAAAGGATGGAAGTGAGAAGTGGGAAGGAGGAGGGGAAGGAGGAAAGCGAGGAGAAGGATGGTGGGGAAAGTAGAAGAAGGATGAGAAGGGTAGAAAGGATTAAGGAAGTGAGTGGTGGCCGAGCAGGCCCGATTGAGTATAATCTGAGTATAGGATCGATTGTTGGATAAGTGATTGTACTGTACACTGGTCAAATTGTGGGAATTATTATGAAAATTAAAAAAAATTGCGCCCCCCCAAAAAAAGAAAAGAAAATCTACAGAGCCGACTAAAGAAACTTGTTAGTCAGAAGCGACCCGGCAATAAAACCCAGTTAATAGAAGCCATCCTTCAATCTTGGTTTCACCTGAGAACAGCTGCAGAACTCAAAGACTTGGTTCGCTCCATGGGAAGACGTTGTAAGGCCGTCATTCATGCTAAAGGTCACCCAACTAAGGATTCACCAGAAAGTCCAGTTGCCGCTTGAAAAAAAGTGCCTTTGGGACAACCATGACCTGGAGGACTGAGAATCTCAATAGATAAATGGTGGGGAGGGTAGTGCGGATGACCCTTGCTGCATTTTGGGGGGAGGGAAAGAGATTAGGAGCGGGGGGGGTCACTCTTTGAAGACAGGGAGATTGGTGAAATGGCATGCTGGGGTTTGCCTAAAGCCATGATGGCGAATCTATGGCGTGTGTGCCAGAGGTGGCACACACATAGCCCTCTCTCTGTGGACATGTGTGCTGTCACCAGCTGCTCTTCACAGGTGCCGGAGCACTGGAAAATGACCAAAAACCAGGCCGTTTTCAGGCTGTTTTGCGGCTGTTTTTTTGGGCCTTTTTGGGGCCAAAAACAGCCTGGAAAACGGCCTGAAAACAGGCCAAAAATGGCCCCAAAAGGCCCCAAGAAACGGCCTGAAAAACAGCATAAAAAATAGCCCTGAAAATGGCCTAAAAAAGGCCCGAAAAATGGCTTGAAAAACAGCCAGAAAAACAGCCGGAAAACAGCTTGAAAAAGGCCATAAAACAGCCTGAATACAGCCCAAAAATGGCCCCCCAAAAAGGTCCCAAAAAAGCCCAAAAACAGCTTGATAAACAGCCAGAAAAATGGCTGGATAACAGCCTGAAAAAGGCTAGAAAAACAGCCTGAAAATGGCCAGAAAACAGCCTGACTACAGCCTAATAATGGCCCCCAAAAGGCCCCCAAAACAGCCTTGGAAAATGGCCCAGAAAATGGCCTGAAAAACAGCCAGAAAAACAGCCGGTAAACAGCTTGAAAAAGACCATAAAACAGCCTGAATACAGCCCAAAAATGGCCCCCCAAAAGGCCCCAAAAACAGCCTTGGAAAATGGCCCAGAAAATGGCCTGAAAACGACCTGAAAAACAGCCAAAAAACAGGCATGCGCACACCGGCCAGCTGTTCTTTGGGTTGCCAATGTTCTGGGGCATGTACCTGCACGCACATTCCGGTTTGGCTACTCGGTGTCGAAAAAAGTTTTCGCCATCGCTGGCCTAAAAGGATCAGACAGGTAAAAAGCTAAAAACAGACGAGCAACTTCTCGGTGCGATATTTCTTGTTTAATCCAGTACAAACCCGAAGGACTAAACCAGCTTTTTATTCTCATTTCTTGGGACGCCTAGATCGTGTCTCGGGTAGAATTGGCCTCTCGGCTTCAAACGCGACTTCCCAAAATGGGCGGAGAGAAACATGCTTCCCTTCGTATGACTTAGCCTATAAATACCGTCCAGTGTTTGAAACGGTGGGCCTGTGAATGACGGGTGAGTGAAAGGAAGCAGAAGGGCGCTTCCCCCCCCACTCTCGCCGTATTTTGGTATTCAAGGGACATTGAAACGCTCAAAGAAAAGAGCATCTCTAATGCAGAACAGATTCCCACCCTGTCAGCTGGAAAATTAAATCATGGTCCAGCATGGGATTAAACTCAGACTCAGGGAGAAAAGCCCAGGGTGTCTTAAAAAGCATGAAATTGCAGAACAAGATTTTTTTTTTCTTTTAAAGTCCTGCTTTCAGGTCTTTGTTACAGCAAATATCCCTCCTTTTGGGATCTTAATGAAGTTCTCCATTAACAAATATCTTAATTTGGCTTTGGGTTTAAAACTCAATGGGACAGGCAATCTATAATGAACTGGCTTAGCTCAAATGCCTTTGGCAAAAGCTACCTCTGGCCCCTTTTGAGATGAATAGAATAGAATAGAATAGAATAGTTGGAAGGGACCTTGGAGGTCTTCTAGTCCAACCGCCTGCTGAGGCAGGAAACCCTACACCACTTCAGACAAATGGTTATCCAACTTCTTAAAAATTTCCAGTGTTGGAGCATTCACATCTTCTGGTGGCAAGCTGTTCCACTGGTTAATTGTTCTCACTGTCAGGAAATTTCTCCTTAGTTCTAAGTTGCTTCTCTCCTTGATTAGTTTCCACCCATTGCTTCTTGTCCTGCCTTCAGGGGCTTTGGAGAATAGCTTGACTCCCTCTTCTTTGTGGCAACCCCTGAGATATTGGAAGACTGCTATCATGTCTCCCCTAGTCCTTCTTTTCATTAAACTCTACATACCCAGTTCCAGCAACCGTTCTTCAGATGGTTGGACAAGTTGGACAATTTTGTTGAGCGATGTACAGTCGCTTCTGAATATGGGTCGATAAAACGTCTAAGCACTCAAGTCTTTTGAGGTCAGGGTGTGATTTTAGAAAGCAGACCAAATCTGGAATTTCTGTTGAGGTGACCTGTAGGAAAAAGTCATAGACAGGGATTAAGGATCTGTAAATCTGCCAGGATAATTTGCAAAGTCTGTAACTTTTTATACAAAAAAAATTTTTTTTTACTTGTCCATAGTTAGGTCTTCCTTATCTCCTGTTTTATGTCTTGCAAGATATTGACTTGGAAATTAATCTGGGGAAATGTTTTGGGCTTCTTTTTGTATTGTTGTTGGATTTGCCTAGTGGTGTTGCCCACTTGTTGCCCCATGCAGACTTCAAAACCCTGGGGGCAGAGAATGAAGCTTTGCTTCATTAATTAGAAATTGAATTACATGCTAGGAAAATAAAGGACAGTTATAAACCGCTAACATGCAAGAAAGCTGGTATTTTGGCTTGGCCAAATAAGCCTCCTCTATATCCTATCCTACCCTACCCTACCCTACCGTACCCTATCCTATCTGTAATTTCACTCCATTCCATTCCATTCCTTTCCACTCCATTTCGTTTTCATTTCCATTGCAACTTTGAATGGTCACTAAGTGAACCTTTGTAAGTTGGGGTCTGCCTGTAACTTAAGGCACCTGGAAGGAATTGCACAGTTGTAGCTCGAGCCAGCTTGATGTTTCCTTACTAGCTGGATTCACTCTCCGACGCAGAATTTCCAGGGTGTGTGAATTTGCAGAAAGTGCGACCCAGAGGGGAGGAGTCCTCCCATCGTCCACAGCTATCGGAAGGGGAAAAAAATGGCAGGGAATTAGGACTGGCTCGGTTTCAGGTCCAAGCTTTCTCACTATCCTTAGACGAGTGTCATTTTTGTAAGGAATGGAAGGAAATCAAATACTTGCCACCGAGTTATTATTATTATTTTAAGGAGCGGTATAGCAGGCAGGCTGCAAATAATGTACAGTGTGTATAGCCATCTGTTGTTCTCTGCTCAGAAATATACGCAGATATCCCGTATATCCCTCCCCGAATATACCGGAACACGGTGTAGCCAAAAAAAAATAAGGCAACGGATCCGGTTTGGAGCATCTGTGTTTGGAAAGATTTGCTCGGAATAAAAAAAACAACACCCAAATGCAAGGATTGTGCACGGACCGTTGGGAGGGTCATCTGCATATCGCTGAGGGGAGGTGTGCAAAGGGCACCCTAGGCCAGGTTTCAGAATCAGAATCAGAATCGAGCCATACGGGTGCTTGGAGGTCTTCTAGTCCAGCCCCTTGCTCAAGCAGGAGACCCTGTGCCATTTCAGACAAGTGAATCTTATGCTGCAAATTACGCTCGTTTGAAGAAGGCCTTTAGCGTCGTTTGCAACCCATCCTAATCTGAGATCAGAAAAAGGGTTTTTCAATTAACAGATTAACAGAGTTGGAAGGGACCTTGAAGGTCTTCTAGTCCAACCCCTTACTCAAGCAGGAGACCCTCTACCATCCCTGTCAAATGGCTATCCAATCTCTTCTTGAAAACCTCCAGTATTGAAGTACCCACAACTTTCTCCTTAGTTCTAAGTCGCTTCTCTCCTTGATTAGTTTCCATCCATTTTTTCTTGTCCTGCTCTCAGGTGCTTTAGGTTGACCCTTTTTTCTTTGTGGCAGCCCCTTGAAAGATAGCTATTGTTGTGTCTGTGCCCCCCGAGCCGGGCCTTCTGCCAGAAAGTGACTTGGAAAGTGAGGGGGAAGGGCCGTCAGGACTTACCTCGGGAGCACCAGCTTCCCTGGCTCAGCTCCAGGAGCCAGAGGCAGGCCAAGTGGAGGAGATGACGAGGCCTCCGTCCCCTGACTCTTCCCCCCACCCCCAGGCCATGCCTCCAGACCCAGCTGATGGCAATCAGGCCTGGCTGGACCCTAGGTTTCATAGGCAGGAGAGGCGGGAACAACAGAAGCAGGGGTGGGGCAGGCCTAGGAAGTGCTGAATCATGGAGCCACACCCCACAGGATATAAAGGCAGTGAGCACTGCTGTGTCTCTTCGTAGCAGGCAAATCAACTGATTAACTGAGAGCTGAAGTGACTCACCAGCGTCGACGGAGATATCAGAGAACTTGGCAGACGTTTGCTATTCTGCTGCCAGAGCTGATAGTGCCGGCTAATTAAGGAGGAGGAGACGGAGGCGAAGGAGGACAGAACAGCTATCATGACAGAATGCAGAATAACAAAGCTGGGAGGGACCTTGGAGGTCTTCTAGTCCAACCCCCTGCTCAAGCAGGAAACCCTATACCAGTGATGGCTAACCTTTTCTCCTTATTTCCAGGTTGAATCTCTCCTTGGTCAGTTTCCATCCATTCTTCCTTGTCTGGCCTTCGGGTGCTTTGGAAAATAGCTTGATCCCTTCCTCTCTGTGGCAGCCTCTCAAATATTGGAAGGCTGCCGTCATGTCTCCCCTGGTCCTTCTCTTCACTAGACTAGCCAGGCCCAGTTCCTGCCACCGTTCTTCATATGTTTTAGCCTCCAGTCCCCTCATCATCCTGGTTGCTCTTCTCTGCACTCTTTCTAGTGTCTCAATCTCTTTTTTATAGTGCGGGGATCAAAACTGGATGCAGTATTCTAGGTGCGGTCTTACTAGGGCTTTATGATACGCAGCTGTACGTTTCCACCCCGAACCACCCCGACGAAGCCGTCGTGGTGATGGGCCGGTGTCTTGAGGCCGTGCGGGTCTGGATGGGGAGGAACAGGCTCCAGCTCAACCCCTCCAAGACTGAGTGGCTGTGGGTTCCGGTGTCCCAGTACAGTCAGTTTACGCTATCGCTGACTGTTGGGGGGGGGGGAAGTACTGACTCCCAGGGGAAGAGTGCGCAACTTAGGCGTTCTCCTGGACGATCGGCTGTCTTTAGAAGAACACTTGACGGCCGTCGCCAGGGGAGCATTTTATCAGGTTCATCTTATAAATGGCTTACATTCACACAATGTAAGCCGCCCTGAGTCTTCGGAGAAGGGCGGGATATAAATGTAAATAAATAAAATAAATAAATAAATAAATAAATAAATTAAAAAAACCTGATTTGCCAGTTGCGCCCCTTCCTTGATCGGGACTCCTTACGCACGGTCACTCATGCCCTCGTCACTTCCTGCCTGGACTATTGCAATGCTCTCTACATGGGGCTCCCCTTGAAGAGCACCAGGAGGCTCCAGCTAGTCCAGAATGCGGCCGCGCGGGTGATAGAGGGGGCACCGCGCTGCTCCCATATAACACCCATCCTGCGTGGCCTGCACTGGCTGCCGGTAGCCTTCCGGGTGCAATTCAAGGTGCTGGTTACCACCTTTAAAGCGCTCCATGGCTTAGGACCGGGGTATTTGCGAGACCGCCTTCTGCCACCGATTGCCTCCCAACGACCTGTGCGCTCCCACAGAGCGGGCCTCCTCAGGGTGCCGTCGACCAAACAATGTAGGTTGGCGCCCCCCAGGGGGAGGGGCTTCTCTGTGGCGGCACCAGCCCTATGGAACAAGCTACCTCCGGGGTTACGCCAACTCCCCGATCTCCGGGCCTTCAAACGTGAACTGAAGACTTTCCTATTTTACCGAGCGGGACTAGCCTAAGACATATTTTAGCGAAATTTTAAGGGGTTTTAATCGGTCTTTGACCGTTTTAGTGATTCGGCCAGTAAATATTTGTTCTTAATTGTTTTTAAATATTGTTATTTATTATATTTATATTGTATTGGTGTGGGTATTTTAACATTGGCTGTAAACCGCCCTGAATCCTCCGGGAGATGGTGCGGTATAGAAATGTAATTATAAATAAATAAATAAATATAGAGTTGTGTTAATACCTCCCTTGATCTTGATTGTATCCCTCTGTTCATGCAACTTAGGATCGCATTGGTTTTTTTGGCTGCTGCTGCGCACTATGGCTCCTATTTAATTTTTTTGTCCACTAAGACTCCAAGATCCGTCTTAGAGAAGAATGGCTTTGTGTGGGA
>NC_080554.1:11617500-11670000 GCF_028640845.1 Ahaetulla prasina | reverse complement strand
TCTTTTCCCTCGTTCTCTATCTCTATTTTTTTCCTTCTCTTCTCTCTTTTCTCTCATACTTTCTCTTTCTTTTCTCTCATTCTCTCTCTCTGTCTCCCTTTTTTTGTTCTCTCTCTTCTCATATTCTTTTTCCTTTCTCTCACTCTCTGTCTCTCTTTTTTCATTCTCTTCTCTTTTTTCTCTCATACTCTTTCTTTTCTCTCATTCCCTCTCTCTGTCTCCGTTTTCTCTTTCTTTTCTCTCATATCTGTTACTTTTTTGTCATTCTCTGTCTCTCTTTTTTATTCTCTTCTCTCATACTCTCCTCTCATTCTCTTTCTCTCTGTTTTCTCGTTCCTTTCTCTCTCTTTTCTCTCATATTCTTTCTTTTATTCTCTCAGCCTCTCTTTTTTTCTTGTTCCTTTCTCTCTTCTTTCGTTCTCTCTCTCTCGTTCTCTTTTTTCACTTTCTTTCTTGTTTTCTCGCTTCTTTCTTTTCTCATTGTCTTTCTCTTTTATTCTTTCTGTTCCCTCATTCTCTCTCTCAACTTGTTCTCTCTTTCTGTTTCCTCTCATTTCTCTCATTCTCTCTCTCTTTTCTCTCATTCTCTTTTTTTCTCTTCTCTCTCTCTCTTCCCCATCCTGCCTTTTTAAACCAGCCTTTTAACACAGCCCAATTTCTTTTCCATCCTTTTTTTCCCCAGAGAGCTGTAAAATCCCCCCCCCCTTTCCTGGCGAATGCCATTGTTCAGTAAATTCCACACACACACACACACACACACACACACACACACAGATTTTCTGATTATAAAATCTGCTCCTGTCATTCACCAAAAGAAACCACTGATAAATAAAGAAAGAAAGAAAGAAAAAACCAACAGAACAAATCGAGGCACAATTGAAGCCCCGTTCACTTAGAAAACACGGTGCCGGGGCTCCATTCCCCCCCCCGCCGCCGCATTCATTCATCCGCCGTTAAGCGTGACGCCCCTGGCCTTAATCTCCCCTCTTGGTCTTGGAAAAGGAGGGTAAAAGGGAAACTTGGAAAGGGCCATCTTCCTTCTCTCCGCCTCTTCCTCCTCCGTCTGCCCTGGTTTTGCATCTCCTGCCAGGGCCGCTATCACCTTCTGATCAAATATTAATGCCTGATTCTCTGCTTGCTCACCAATTCAAAGCCAATTAATATTATCTGTCAATTATTTACAGATCCTGAGGTGCGGAAGCGATTCCCGGAGGACTACGGCGATCAGGTTGGGCATGCGTAATTAATTTTTTACACGACAAAATTCATCGCGGGTGGGAGAGAGGGGAGGGGGGGTTTGACCTCTCAGGGCTGTTCTCTCCCCTCCCCTCTCCCTCCCTTCCTCCCCCTCCCCAGGAAAAATCTGAGCAAAAAAGAAACCGCCCCCCATTTTTTTAAAAAAAACACTCATCCACCCCACGTCTGGATGGGTGGGAAGCCCGGAGAAAGAAAGTTTGAAGGGTCTGAGGGAGACCTTCCCGATGTCAGTCATTTGCCGGGTGGGTGAATTTCACTTCGCTGTGTCATGGGTGGCGCCGAGCCTTATGGATTCGGGGGGGGCCCTCGGTGGTTCCCCCCCTTTTTTTGCACCGCCTCTCCCCCCTCCCGAACCCGCGGCATAAAAAAAAGGAGGAGGGGGAGAAGAGAGGGCGCCCGGGCGTGCAAAATGCCGTGGGATTTGTACAGTTAGTGCCTGCGGGAGAGGTGAAAAGCAACTGGGCCCGGCTCAGCGTGTCCGCAGGATGCAATACCTCAAAGCTATTTCCCTCGGCGGTTCCCTCATTATAGAACCAGTGTAGGAGCGAGGAGGTGGGGGGGGGAGAGAAAAGGTGGTTGTATTTTCACACTGCTTGTACGCTGAGCCCCACTCGCTCACTCGCTCCCTGGCTGGCTGGCACAACGCCGTTCCTCTAGGGAAGCAAGCATCACCTGGTGTGTGTGTGTGAAATCTGAGGTTTCTTTGGGCCAGCTATGGCAACTAGCAAACATTTGATCTCTCGGGCAAATTCATGTTCATTGTTAGCCGCTTGGAAAATCTCCCTTTTGCAGCACCTCGTTTAGGGATCTTTCTCTCCGGCAGACAGGATCTCTGCTGGCAACCGTTCCCGGCATACGACCCTCGAGGCTTCCTCGGCAAAAATCGATGCTTAATCCTGGTGCCCACCCTTCTCGACTATGAATATTATTATTATTTTTTTTTTTAAAAAGGCAACATGCCGCTTGGCGTTTTTCTTTTTGGCGAGGTTTATCGTAGCCCCTTCCGGCTGCTTCTTGGCGTGGCGTTGCCGGGGCGGGGGGGGGGGGAACCACAAAACACACAGAGTCCGATAATTGCTAATAAATAGGTCCCTGAGAGCATTCACGGCTGTCGGGCCAGCGTGCGCAGGGGGAAAAGCCGGGAAGCGCCTCTCCTGTGAAGTGCAACCAGATCAAAGGTCCCCCCACCCCACCCCCGCTGCCGCCAGCGGCCTGGAGCTGTCGGTCGTGGCTGTGATCGATGGGTAATAAACCTGGTCTCCCACGTGAAATATTTTCCCTTTAGTAAAACCACAGACACACCTGAAAGAGAGGCATAATTTCAACTGATCGGAATAGAGGCTAGAAGGGACCTTGGAGGTCTTCTAGTCCAACCCCCTGCTGAAGGAGGAGACCCTATACCATTTGAGACAAGTGGCTGCTGTCCAGACTCTTCTTAAAAAAGTGATGGAGCGCCCGTGATTTCCAGTGGCAAGTAGTTCCACTGGTTAATTGTCCTCACTGTTAGGAAGTTTCTCCTTAATTCCAGGTGGCTTCTCTCCGTGAAGAGTTTCCATCCATTTCTTCTTGTCTTGCCTTCTGGTTTTATCCCGCTCCAAACTTCAACAAAACAGTCTGCCGAAGGCGAATGATGCAACTTAGAGATTTATTTCCCGATCAAATTTGAAATGCTGGAGAAATGGTTCCTTTGACTGTCTACGCTTTGCTGTTTTTTGAAGTCTTCCGCCCGTCGAGGGGCTTTAAGCAATGCAAACCCTGCTTTTAAACCAGGTGTGGTGCAAGCTTAGTAGATTTTGACAGTCGGGGTTAGTTTCTGGAGTCTTGTTCTCGGGGCCAGAAAACAGTAGAGAGCATTTCCTCTTGGAACCAGATGCCGGTTTTTAAAAAAATTATTATACTTCTCTAGGTTACCCCAACCTTGTGTGGTGTCCCCATCTTTCTCACAAACAGTGGCCCAGCGGCCTTTTCCGAGAGATCAAGGGATACCCCACCCCCCAAGAAGCTTTTCCTCCCAATAATTTAATTTTTAAATGGGCAAAGGCATGTTAGGAATAGAATAGAATAGAGTAGAGTAGAGTAGAGTAGAGTAGAGTAAAATAGAATTAGAATAGAATAGAATAGAATAGAATAGAATAGAATAGAATAGAATAGAATAGAATAGAATAGAATAACAGAGTTGGAAGGGACCTTGAAGGTCTTCTAGTCCAACCCCTTGCTTAGGCAGGAAAGCCTATAACCGCTTCAGACAAATGGCTATCCAACCTCTTCTTAAAAGCTTCCAGCATTTACAACTTCTGGTGGCAAGTTGTTCCACTGATTAATTGTTCTCACTGTTAGGAAATTTCTCCTTAGTTCTAGGTTGCTTCTCTCCTTGATGAGTTTCCACCCATTGCTTCTTGTTTGGAGAATAGTTTGACTCCCTCTTCTTTGGGGCAGCCCCTGAGATATTGGAACACAGCTATCATGTCACCCCTAGTTCTTCTTTTCATTAAACTAGACATACCCAATTCCAGCAACCGTTCTTCATATGTTTTAGCCTCCAGTCCCTTAATCCTCTTGGTTGCTCTTCTCTGCACTCTTTCTAGAGTCTCCACATCTTTTTTTACATCGTGGTGACCAAAACTGGATGCAGGATTCCAAGTGTGGCCTTCCCAAGGCCTTATAAAGTGATATTAACGCTTTGCGTGACCTTGATTCTATCCCTCTGTTGATGCAGCCTAGGACTGTGTTGGCTTTTTTGGCAGGATATAATGATGGAAGCTGTGTGGGATTTTGGTTTTACCACCTCCCCAATTGGTCACTAATTCAGGTTTGTTCCTTTGGGTTAAAATGAAATTTCGGGCCTCTCCCAAGAGAAGAGAAAGGGATGTGAGGCTTATCTCGGTTTAAAGCTGGGTCCCACCGGGGCTGGGATGGCTCAGAGTTCAGCTATCAGGATAACCGTTTAAATACAAGTCATCCTTAACTTACGATCGCAACGGCGTCCAAAATTTCTGTTGTTAAGTGAGACATTTGTTAAGTGAACTTTCCCCAAACGTTTCTTTCCCCGGTTGTTAAATGAATCACTGCAGTTGATAAATTAGTAACCTGGTTGTTTAGTGAATCTGGCTTCCCTACCGCTTGTCAGAAGGTTGCAAGAGGGGATCCTGTGACCCTGGGACCCTTTGAGCGTCATAAATACGAGTCAGTTGAATGTCAACCTTTGAACGTCAACCGTGTAATCGTGAAGCTGGGACAATGGTCGTAAGGGTGAAAAACGGTCATACGTCACTTTTTTCAGCGCTGTTGAAACTTTCAACGGCCACTGCATGAACTTGTTGTAAGTCGAGGACAAAGGGAGGGAGGGTGTGTTTGTGCAAAAGAAGGAAGCAACCTGGAGCACCACCCACAATCTCTGCGAAATGCCCAAAGTTGGGGACACCGTCCCGTGTCCCAAGAGAACGCTCCCCTCCCCCATCCAATAGGGTGGATAAAGTCAACCCAAGACCCCCTCACTCATTAGCGCCGAAGCCCCCTCCCCGTTCCCTTCCTCTCCCCAGCCTAAATTCCCCCGCCGGTTGGTTGTTTGGACATCCAGCGCGTTTTCGCGGTGCAGCCTGTTCTTCTGATCGGTGTTGGCGCGCGTGCGTGCACAAACGTTTTCTATTCTGGACGTCTTTTGTATCTTACAAGAATCTGTCGCAAATTATTGTGCTTTTTTTAAAAAAGGAAAAGGAGAGAAAAAAACACACCCCGAGAAAAAAAGAAAAAGGAAGGTTAGACTGACATCTGTGGCTGGATAATGATCGGTAGCCTCTCGGCTCTGCTTAAGCCACAAAGCTAGCGTGGAAACGAGTTAAGAAGAAAGAGAGAATGGATTGAAAAAAAAAAAAAAAAGGAGGTTAGAAATAAAACCGTCCCAGAGATGCCTTTCCTGATGGGTCCCCCGGTTGTCGGTGTGGCATGATAATCCCTTTTGATCTGGGGTCTTAATTGTCTGCTGGAGATAAATGGGCAATGAGACACGATCAGTTTCATCTTTTTTCCTTCTGTTTTGCTTCTCATTTAGAGGAGGAATAAATTATCTTTCTCTCTCTCTCTCTCTCTCCATAGAAGAAAGTCCTTTCTTTTCTCCCAAAACCGGGCAGAAAAATCACATTCTTGTTTTATGAAAACCTTTCTCATTATTTTAAACCTTCTCGGTTTCGATTCTTTTAGGGAAAATGTAATCTGAAATGTAAATATGTGTGTGTGTGTGTGTGTAAGCCTGGGGGGGGGGGAGACAGGAAGAGGGGCTAATGAGATGGATAGCTTCGTTGCAGAATCTGGATTGCAATTGTAAACCCCCCCACCCCGGTCCTCCAAATCCTCCAGTCTTTTCCCACCCACCCCTTTTTAAAAAAATGAATTTTAGACTACAAAATAGTCAGGTGGCCTTATTAAAAAGCAGCTCTCATTCACCTCAAATCCATTATTTTGTTTTTTAAAGTAGTTAACCTTAAATGCAGGGGGTTGAAGAGAACTCGAGCGAAGCACGAGAGAGTTGATTTCAAGATGTTGGGTATAATGCGTGCAAAGTGGGGGGGAAAAACAAAACGAAACGGAGTTCCTAGTCCCTTACATAAACCCGCATTTCTCTTTCAAGACTTATAAATGTGTACTCGGAGAGGGACGCAACAATACGTTTGCACAAAGCTTGCCTTATGAGGCAGGTATGATTATTAGTAGGGTTCAAGGCCCCCCTCCCAGATGGGGATCACAATGCACAAGTGCAAACCACTGAAATTATTTAAATTACAATTTTGTAATTCGGCAGGCCCTTTATGCGGCGTCGCTTTCCAGCGTTCGGGTTGCTGAAAAGCGTTTAAAAAAATAATGTTCAGCCCCTTCGACTATCGTTAGGAATATTCAAGGCTTGTGAAAAGGCCCCCTAAGAAAAGGAAGTTCAAGAACCAAAATGAATTTAATTCCATTTTTCTCCTCTGATTTTAATTTGAGGCTTTAATGACGCCACTTGTCAGGGTAGTGATTTGAAAAAGTTGGTAAACAACGACGCTTGAGGTTTTAACGAGGGTTGGCTCCCCTTCTCCTATTCTGTGGACTTTTTTTTTTTCCCCTGAGAGAAATCTAATCCTGTTGGCTCATTGACTTCATTAGCCGAAAAAGAAAAAGAAAAAAAAAATGGCTTGAAATGTCACCTTTTCCAAACTTCACATTATTTGAAAATTTGTCTTGCGGATGGCGGTCTTGAATTTTAAAACTTCTCCTATTGTACTTTATTGCAAGTTGATTGTAGTTATAAAAAGGAGGGAGGGAGGGAATGAAGGAAGGAAAGGAAGGAAGGAAGGAAAGAAAGAAAAGAGGAAGAGGAAGGAAGGAAGGAGAAGAGAGGGAGGGAAGGGAGGAAAGAGAAGGGAAGGAAGGAAGGAAAATAGAAAGGAAGGAAAGAAGGAAATAAAGAAAAGAGGAAGCAAGGAGAAGAGAGGGAGGGAAGGAAGGAAGGAAAAGAGGAAGGAAGGAAGGAAAGAAAAGAGGAAGGAAGGAAAAGAGGAAGGAAGGAGAAGAGGAAGAGGTAGCAAGGAGAAGAGAGGGAGGGAAGGGAGGAAGGAAGGAAAAGAGGAAGGAAGGAAAGAAAAGAGGAAGGAAGGAGAAGAGAGAGGGAGGGAAGGAAAGAAAAGAGGAAGGAAGAAGGAAGAAGAGAGGGAGGGAGGGAAGGGAGGAAGGAAGGAAAGAGAAGAAAGAGGAAGGAAAGGAAGGAACGAAGGAGAAGAGAGGAAGGGAAGGAAGGGAAGGAAGGAAGGGAAAGAGGAAGGAAGGAAAGGAGAAAGAGGAAGGGAGGAAGGAAGGAAAGAAAAGAAGGAAGGAGAAGAGAGGCAGGGAAGGAAGAAAGGAAAAGAGGAAGGAAGGAAAGAGAAGAAAGAGGAAGGAAAGGAAGGAACGAAGGAGAAGAGAGGACGGGAAGGAAGGAAGGGAAAGAGGAAGGAAGGAAAGGAGAAAGAGGAAGGGAGGAAGGAGAAGGGAGGGAAGGAAAGAAGGAAAAGAGGAAGGAAGGAAAGAAAGGGAAGGGAAGGGAAGGAAAGACGGATGATATGGTCTTCATGCCATGCTGCAGTCAATCTCCCACAGACTCTGTAGCATTATTTCCATTTTTCCCCCTCTTCCAATTCTTTGACCGATCCTTCTTTTCCCGTGTGTGCGAACCATTGTTTTATATCTCCTCCATCTGCTTAGTTTGCTACACGATGACAGCCTGTCAATATATCCGACGATCAACTAGTGGAGCATCTTCATTGCAGCAGGACTTCCTTGAGACCATTTGCTTCTCGGTTGGGTCTTTGAATGATTTGGAGTTTGGGATTAGAAGGAAAAAAAAGTGTGAGAGATGAAAAGTTGAACGAATTGATCACTCCTGTGGGAAAGGGAGATGTTTGGACGAACGTTGGTCCCTCAAGAAAGCTGAAGGTGGCCTGGCCCATCAAGCAAGACGGGCGAAGGAGAGATGAACTTAAGAGTTGAATCATCTATAAATCAGGTTTGGCAGGAAGTTGGTCCTTGGGCTCTTTGAAGGGCTCCCTTCTTTGAAAGGAGAGGAACATCTCCTTTCCTTCAAGGGTCTCTCCCAAGATGGCTTGCAGGACAGGAGAACCTGAGGAGAAGACCAGGATGGTGCTGGTGGTTGTCGTCTTCTTCTTTCTCCACCTCCTCCTCCTCCCCCCCCCTTTCTTCTTCTTCTTCTTCTTCTTCTTCTTCTTCTTCTTCTTCTTCTTCTTCTTCTTCTTCTTCTTCTTCTTCTTCTTCTTCTTCTTCTTCTTCTTCTTCTTCTTCTTCTTTCTCCTCCTCTTCCTCCTCCTCCTCTCCCCTTTCTTCTTCTTCTTCTTCTTCTTCTTCTTCTTCTTCTTCTTCTTCTTCTTCTTCTTCTTCTTCTTCTTCCTCCTCCTCCTCCTCCTCCTCGTCCTCTTCCTCCTCCACCTCCACCTCCTCCTCTTCTTCTTCTTTCTTCTCCTTCTCCTTCTCCTTCTTCTTCTTCCTCCTCCTCCTCCTCCTCTTCTTCTTCTTCTTTCTTCACCTTCTCCTTCTCCTTCTCCTTCTCCTTCTTCTTCTCCTTCTTCTTCTTCCTCCTCCTCCTTCTTCTTCTTCTTCTTCTTCTTCTTCTTCTTCTTCTTCTTCTTCTTCTTCTTCTTCTTCTTCTTCTTCTTCTTCTTCTTCTTCTTCTTCTTCTTCTTCTTCTTCTTCTTCTTCTCCTCCTCCTCCTCCTCCTCCTCCTCCTCCTCCTCCTCATCTTCCTCCTCCTCCTCTCCTCCTCCTCCTACTCATCTTCCTCCTCCTCCTCCTCCCTGCACAGAGAGTTAATTCTGTCATCTACGTCGTCCCATCTTGCTGTTTCCATACAGCATTCTTGCTTTCTGGAAGGCACCGCCTGGTTAAAACTCAACACCCGTTCTTCTTCGCAGTTGGCTGATTTTTCGTCTTAACTCCTCATCTTGGACTCTTCTTCATGGCTCAAGACAGCTGCTGACAATCAGGCCTCAGGATTAGCTTATTCCTCCAAGACTTTTTGCTCATTATGATCATCAGAGTGTAGGAAAAAAACCCGGCTGGTCCTTCTGGGAAAAGGGGTTTATCCGTATGAACTCTCCCCACAAAATATCCATCCTGCCCGTTCTCCCTGAACCTTGACGGGAGTTTTTTTTTAGTTCATCTCTTTAACAAGGAACTGATTTGGACTCTAGAATCCTTGAATTAATAAACGGAAAGGGATAAAGTTTTCTTTCCCCCTGTTTTCTAGGGACCCAATTCTTCTATTAATTTTACAAAAGGAAGGAGGATTAAAAAAAGAAGCTGTTTTTATTTTATTTATCTTTTTTTTGGCCTTAGTCCACAGCAAAGAGAGAAAAAAGGAAGACGTCCTCCAAGGACCCAATCGGTTGTCCCTATATACATACATACATACATACATACATACATACATATGTATGTATGTATGTATATACGAAGCTGTAAACACCAGCCTGAAGATGATGAGTGAGACTTCATCAAAACGTCGCCAAGACACTTCCAATTTTACGCGGGAGAAAACCCGAATAACCAAAGACCTACCTACATATATATATATATATATATATATATATATATATATATATTTGTTTTCTGAGGTTTTCGCGGGTGTTTGTATGTAGGTCTTTGGTTATTCGGGTTTTCTCCCGCGTAAAATTGGAAGTGTCTTGGCGACGTTTCGACGAAGTCTCATTCATCATCTTCAGGCTTCAGCTTCGTGCTTCTGGGAGCAATGTGTGATCGCAGCAATCTACGATCACACATTGCTCCCAGAAGCACGAATGTATGTGTGTGTGTGTGTGTGTGTGTGTGTGTGTGTTTATGTATTTATTCACCAGTGCTTTTTTAGAGCCTTTTATGGATTTTACGAACCTAATTGAGAAGGCTTTGAATGTTCCCCACCTCCCCTCATACTGGCTTTCCTGACTGAATTTCTCTTTTATTTGCTGATTAACCAAGGCTCTCTCAGATCAGCCTGCTGCCTCCTTCTTTAAGACCCTCTAGCTTAGCCAGCCATGGGCAATCAGCCTTGCCTTCCTGCTTTCTAGTCCTCTAAAAATAAAAATAAAAATAATTTAAAATAAAAAACCGGGAAGAAAGGGGAGAAACTCTCATAGCACAGCTTGGCCTTCTTATTCCAACTTCCCTTTTGAACAGAACAGAACAGAACAGAACAGAATAGAATTCTTTATTAGCCAAGTGTGGTTGGACACACAAGGAATTTGTCTTTAGTGTATAGACTCTCAGTATACATAAAATGACAAGATACATTTGTCAAGAATCATAAGGTACAACATATAATGATAGTTATAGGGTACAAATAAGCAATCAAATCATAGAATAGAATAGAATAGAATAGAATAGAATAGAATAGAATAGAATAGAATAGAATAGAATAGAAGAGAAGAATAGAATAGAATAGAATAGAATTTTTTATTGGCCAAGTGTGATTGGACAGACAAGGAATTTGCCTTTGGTGCATATGCTCTCGGTGTACATAAAAAGACAAGATACGTTCGTCAACAATCAAGGTACAACACTTAATGATAGTCATAGGGAACAAATAAGCAATAGAATAGAATAGAATAGAACAGAACAGAATAGAATAGAATAGAATAGAATTCTTTATTGGCCAAGTGTGATTGGAAATACAAGGAATTTGTCTTTGATGCAAATGCTCTCAGTGTACATAAAAAGACAAGATACATTTGTCAAGAATCATAAGGTACAAAACTTAATGATAGTCATAGGATACAAATAAGCAATCAAATCATATTAGGAAACAGTCAATATAAATCTTAAGGATACAAGCAACAAGATTACAATCATACAGTCCAGTGGTGAAATCCAATTTTTTTTTACTATTGGTTCTGTGGGCGTGGCTTGGTGGACGTGGTGTGGCTTGGTGGGCGTGGCTTGGTGGGCGTGGCAGGAGAAGGATACTGCAAACTCGCCATTCCCTCCTCACTCCTGGGGGAAGGATATAGCAAAATCTCCATTCCCACCCCACTCTAGGGCCAGTTCTCCGAACTACTTTTTTTTTTTTTATTGAAAGAGTTTTAAAAAACAAAAACATTTTTCCCCCTTTTTTCCCCCCCTCCCTCCCAAAAAAACCCCTTCCCCTCCTCCCCCGGCTTCCCGGGTCAATCACAAGGTATTGTTATACATAAACCAAACATAGAATAAAATTTTCCCTTCCAATCCAAATAACCACATCCAAAGCTTTTCATCTCCCAACCCCCTCCCCATTACATAAAATAACTTTCTAATTATTCAAAGGCAATCTGATATTTCTTAATCTGATATCTATTTTGTAGATAATCAATCCATTTTTTCCATTCAATTAAATATCTTTCCTGCGTATTGTCTTTTAAAAAAGCTGAGATTTTAGCCATCTCAGCCAAATTAGTAACTTTCAGTATCCATTCTTCTATTGTAGGTATCTCTTCTTTCTTCCAGTATTGTCCAATCAACAGTCTTGCTGCTGTTATTAAAGTCTGAACTACTCTTAAACTACTTTTAAATTTCTCGTAAATTTTATAGGGAAATATTTTATTTAAAGTAGCCATATGGAATAGGTTTTTTAAGGGTTGTTTTTAGCTTTGTATGTGTTGTGTTGCTTCCCTGTATTTTATTCTGGCTGTACACCGCCCTGAGTCCTTCTGGAGAAGGGCGGTCTATAAATTAAAATATTCTATTCTATTCTATTCTATTCTACTCAAAATTTCCACTACCGGTTCTCCGAACTGCTCAAAATTTCCGCTACCGGTTCGCCAGAACCTGTCAGAACCTGCTAGATTTCACTCCTGATACAGTCATAAGTGGGAGGAGATAGGTGATAGGAATGATGAGAAGATTAATACCGTGCTTTCCCGAAAATAAGACCCTGTTTATATTTTTTGGAACCCATAAATAAGCGCTTGGCCTTATTTTTGGGGAGGTGTTATTATTTTGGGGCGCATGGAGCAAGATGGGGCTCCTCATGCCGTCTTACCTGATTTCCAGCTCTGCGTTTAAATATTTTCAGGGAGGGCTTATTTTCGGGAGGAGGCTTATTTTAACGCATGCGCTCAAAAGCCCGATTGGGCTTATGTCTTATTTTCAATAAGGGAAAACAAGGTAGTAGTGCAGACTTAATGAATAGTTTGACAGTGTTGAGGGAATTATTTGTTTAGCAGAGTGATGGCGTTCGAGACAAAAAAAACTGTTCTTGTGTCTAGTTGTTCTGGTGTGCAGTGCCCTATAGTGTTGTTTTGAGGGTAGGAGTTGAAACAGTTTATGTCCAGGATGCAAGGGGTCTATAGATATTTTCACAGCCCTCTTTTTGACTCATGCAGTATACAGGTCCTCAATGGAAGGCAGGTTGGTAGTAATTAATTTTTCTGCAGTTCTAACTATCTGTTAGAACTGCACTATCTGAATTGAACTATCTAACTATCTGCGACTATCTTGTTGGGTTGCATAATAACTTATCTGTGAGTCACTCGGTTCTCCCTGTTGAATTATCCTCGGATACGCCCAGCGACAACCAACACGCACCTGGGCACGCAAGTTGCCAGCACAGATGGCTTTCGATTGCTATGGGACGAGTTTCCGACTTACCCAGAATTTGCATCCAGCCGTCTCCAAAAATACAAAGACAGACACTTAGGGGAGAGCGGGTGCGCCTGTGTGAGTATCTGCACGCTGACGTGTTTTTTTTAAAAGCCTAAGGGGCTGTGATCTAGGACCTGCTAAAATGCATGTTCCCGTACACCCAAAACAAAGCCAAATAAAAACAATGCCTTTCCGAAACACTCCAGAAAAAGGTACTTAGCCTCTCAAAAGGCTAATTAAATTATTCAGAAATAAAATTCCAGTTTAAAGTTGTAATTGGCATAATTAAGGAATTTTAAACAGGCTACAAATAAGTGCTACATAGTTCCATCGGGAGAAAGCTGCCAAAAGAAAAAAGAGAGAGACAGAGAGAGACAGATTTGGCAGGAGCCCAGCTGATATATATATATATATATATATATATATATCGAAGTCTCATTCATCATCTTCAGGCTTCAGGCTTAGCAATGTAGTGATCGCAGCTGTTTCTAGCAGTTAAAGGAAGAAACAGCTGCGATCATATATATATATATATATATATATATATATATATATATATATATATATATATATATATATATATATATATATATATATATATATATATATATATATATATATATATATATATTCGTAGGTTTTCATGGGTATATGTATGCAGGTTTGGTATGTTTGGGTCTTTTCCCGTGTAAGGTTGAAAATATTTAGGCAACGTTTCGACGAGGTCTCACTCGTCATCTTCAGGCTGGAGTTTTTGGCTTTGTGCTTATATATCTAATTTAACCAAGCTCCCTCAGCTGGAGTCCCAAAACTTGAAAAGAAGTGACTTGCAGAACCTCAAAAATTACAGATTAACGAAGTTGGAAGGGACTTTGTAGGTCATCTAGCCCAACCCCCTGCCCAAGCAGGAGACCCTACACCATTTCTGGCAGATGGCAGTCCAGTCTCTTCTTGAAAGCTTCCAGGGATGAAGCTCCCACAACTTCCGAAGGCAACTTCTGTTCCATGGGTTGATTATTCTCACGGTCAGGAAATTTCTCCTTCTTTCCAGGCTGAATCTCTCCTTGATCGGTTTCTATCCATTATTCCTTGTCTGGCCTTCGGGTGCCCCCTTTCTCCTCTCTGTGGCAGCCCCTCAAATATTGGAAGACTGCTGTCCTGTCTCCCTGGTCCTTCTCTTCACTAGACCAGCCAGGCCCAGTTCTTGCAACCATTCATCGTATGTTTTATCCTCCGGTCCCCTAATCCTCCTGGTTGCTCTTCTCTACATTCTTTCTATGGTCTCAACATCTTTTTTTTATAATGTGGTGACCAAAACTGGATGCAGTACTCTAGGTGTGGTCTTACTAGGGCTTTATAGAGTGGTATTAGTACCTCCCTTGATCTTGATTGTATTCCCTGTGTTAATGCAACCTAGGATTGCATTGGCCTTTTTGGTTGCTGCAGCACACTGCTTGCTCATATTTAGCTGGTTGTCCACTAAGACTTTGAGATCCCTCTCACAGGCACTGCTATTAAGTCTGGTTTCACCAGGTTTCACCTTCCAAAAGAGGGAGATGTTCAAGCAACGTCTTTTCCTTCCAATGAAGGGACAGTTTGGGTCAATGAGGTTGTAACGTCCTTCAGAGGAAGCATCTGCTCAGAAGCGGAAGTTTGTTAGTTCAGGGTTTTTAATGCAGTCGGATGTCGAATGGTTAATTAGCAAGATCAAGCTATGACGTAGAAGAACAGTGTTGTTGTGACCCAGACCCAAGTAGGTAGTAGGAAACTCAGTCCGTGAAACAAACAAACTTTATTCGAACAGCTGAGAATTACTTCATTCCCAGTGTCGTTCAACTCAAATTAAAACAAATGCCTCCCAACACAAATTCCTCAGTCCTATCGCAAACCTGGGTCCAATTATGCAAAATGCCAAAGGCCTTTCTTGGCAAAAGTTAAGAAGTCACAAAAATAAATGCAAGACGTAGACAAAGCAGAAGACGAAGCTACCAACGTTGTTTTCCGGCAAAGCCCAAACGCCATTGCTGGTCTTTTAAGCCTTATGGGAGGGGCCAATCATCTCCTTGCCTTACTCCTGAGTCGTCCTCTTTGCTTGAGCTGCTCTTGCCTTCTGGCAGCTCTTCTCATGCGTGCATTAGGAACAGGCTCCTCCTGTTCCTCTGCCTCACTACTATCAGTCTCTGGAGGCTCTGGAGTCCGCACCTCACTTCCCGATGGCCCTGGCCTCACCTCAGCCTCATTGCTGTCTGACTCCGCTGCCAGCTCCACAGGCTGCTGGCGGACCACAACAAGTGTGTAACTTTATCCAAATTGGCAAGGAGGGACATCCTTCCCAGCCCTGAATCTTCTCAGTCTTCAGCCTGGTGTCTTGAAATCCGACATCCCTAATGCTGCTCGACTTACAACCAATGGTGGGATTCAAATAATTTAACAACCGGTTCTCTGCCCTAATGATGAGTGGGCGTGGCCATGGTGGGTGTGGCCAGAGTGTGCGAGAGGCAGCACCTGGCCTCCTATAGACTCCTGGGAGCAAAAACAGGCCATGGGGGGGTGCGCCACTCCATGTGCCTCGTTTTGGACCTAGTAGGCTTCCCTGCAGCCTCCTGGGAGTAAAAACGGGGTGCAGGGGGGCACACTGCACCCTCATGCCTCATTTTGGGGCTAGTAGGCCTCCCTGCAGCCTCCTGGGAGCAAAAGTGGGTGCGTGGAGACTCCTGGAAGGGGCGGGGTGGGGCGGGGCCAGCCAGCCAGCAATTTAACAACCGGTTCGCTTGAACCGGCCCGAACCGGCTGCTTACAACCCACCTCTGCTTACAACCGTTTGTTTAGTGACTGTTCGGAGTGACATGAAAAAAGTGACTTGGAAACTTTCTCTGAACTTGGGATAGTCTCAGTTCTGAGCACGGAGCAATTTGGGTACTGTTGACGCTTACTGATACCGGCCACCGATATTATGACAAAAGTCTTCAACTTACAATCCCCAATTGGAACTTCTGTCACTAAGCAATGCCATCATGAAACGAGTCGCAACCCATCTTGCAAGTTTGTTTTTTCTTCCCATGGTCATTAAACGAATCTGGCTTCCCCCATTGCTCGTCGAAAATCTAAATACATGCCGGGTGTAAATCTGGTTGCCAACCACCCATGTTTTGATCATGTGACCATGGGGATGGCTGTGATGGCCATAAGTGTGAGGATAGGTTGTAAGTCCTCTTTTTCCCAGCACCGTACTAACTTACATGTTGAACAGTTAGTCAGAGGTCGAGAATGGACTCCGTTCTGCTCTGAACGTTTCTATGCTAAAACCCACAATTGGAGTCTGTCAGCGTGGAAAACCTCCACCTGAAACCTCCACCAATTCATGCACACCGAGAGCTTCTGCATTGGAGACAAATTCTTTGTGTGTCTGTCACACTTGGCCAATAAACTGTTCTGTTAAACCAATAAACCAATAAACCTGCTCTGTATTCCCTTCCCTACCTTCTATTTTCTGTTCTGTTCTGTTGTTCCCTCCCCTCCCCTCCCCTCCCCTCCCCTTTTCTTCCCTTCTCTTCTATTTTCTCTTCTGTTCTTTTCTGTTCTTTCTGTTCTGTTCCTCCCTCCCTCCCTCCCTCCCTCCTTCTCTTCCTTCTATTTTCTGTTCTGTTCTGTTGTTCCTCCCTCCCTTCTCTTCCCTTCTATTTTCTGTTCTGTTCTGTTCTGTTCCCTCCCTCCCTCCCTTTTCTTCCCTTCTCTTCTATTTTCTGTTCTGTTCTTTCTGTTCCTCCCTCCCTCCTCCCTTTTCTTCCCTTCCTTCCATTCTATTCTATTCCATTCCATTCCATTCTATTCTATTCTATTCTATTCTATTCTATTCCATTCTATTTTCTGTTCTGTTGTTCCTCCTCCACTCCCCTTCTCTTCCCTTCTATTTTCTGTTCTGTTCTGTTGTTCCTCCCTCCCTTTTCTTCCCTTCTCTTCTATTTTTTTCTGTTCTTTCTGTTCTGTTCCTTCCTTCCCTCCCTCCCTTCTTCCCTTCTCTTCTATTTTCTGTTCTGTTCTGTTGTTCCTCCTCCCTCCCTTTTCTTCCCTTCCTTCCTTCTCTTCTATTTTCTCTTCTGTTCTTTTCTGTTCTTTCTGTTCTGTTCCTTCCTCCTCCCTCCCTCCCTCCTCTTCCTTCTATTTTCTGTTCTGTTGTTCCTCCTCCACTTCTCTTCCCTTCTATTTTCTGTTCTGTTCTATTGTTCCTTCCCTCTCCTCCCTCCTTCCTTTCTCTTCTGTTCTTTTCCGTTCTTTCTGTTCTGTTCCCTTCCCTTCCCTTCCCTTCCGTTTCATTCTATTCCATTCTATTTTCTGTTCTGTTCCCGTCCTTCCCTCCCTCCCTCCCTTCCATTCCATTCTATTCTATTTTCTGTTCTGTTCTGTTCTGTTGTTCCTCCCTCCCTTCCTTCCTCCCTCCCTTCTATTTTCTATTCTGTTCTGTTCTGTTCTGTTCCTTCCTTCCTTCTATTTTCTGTTCTGTTCCTTCCCTTCCCTTCCCTTCCGTTTCATTCTATTCTATTCCATTCTATTTTCTGTTCTGTTCTATTGTTCCTCCCTCCCTCCTTCCATTCCATTCTATTCTATTTTCTGTTCTGTTCTGTTCTGTTGTTCCTTCCCCTCCCCTCCCCTCCCCTCCCCTTCTATTTTCTATTCTGTTCTTTTCTGTTCTGTTCTGTTCCCTTCCCTTCCCTTCTATTTTCTGTTCTGTTCTGTTCTGTTCTGTTCTTTTCTTTTCTTTTCTTTTCTGTTCTGTTCTGTTCTGTTCTGTTCTGTTCTGTTCCATTTCGTTCCCTTCCATTCTGTTTTTGTTCCCTTCCCTTCTAATTGTAATTCTATTCTATTCTATTCCATTCCATTCCATTCTATTTTCTGTTCTGTTCTGTTCCCTTCCTTTCCCTTCCCTTCCCTTCCCTCCCTCCCCTGCCCTCCCCTTCCCTTCCATTCCATGGCTGTCTTGGTTCCAACTCCTTCCAACTTGTGCTTGGATAACGCCCCAAAAAACCGTCTCCTGCAGCCCCTTCATTTCAGCACTGAGCACTTACCAAAGCTTTTTTGGAGCAGCCTCTAATTTTGGACTTAGGCACGGGAGCGCCCCCCCCACTCCAGTGGCCGAGATAGTGATAGGATGAAGGAAGGCAGCAGCTGGAACCTCAATAGTGGGCTACAATTGCCCATGTTCCCTGATTAGGCCTTGGTTTCTGAGTTTAGCTAAACAAGCCTGACTAATCCCAACTGTCTGTGGGTGTGTGTGTGTGTCCCCTCTCAAAATACGCAGCCTGGCCCCGAGGCGAAAACCAGCCCTGCAGAAACGAAATTGGGGACTTCCCCTGCCTGCTTAGCAGAGGCCTTTTCTCTTCCCCCCTTTTTTTGGGGAGGGGGCCATCTTCGGAGAGAAAGAGGGGGGCTGGAGAGAAGCAGAATTTGCATAAGGCTCTTTGATCGGGAACTTCAGGAGGTTGGAGAAGATGGTGGCTTGTCAATTGTCGCTCAGAATGAAGAACCTATCGGAGAATCCTTGAATGACCTAATGGGGGTGCGGAAAAGGGGAGGGGGATGAAAGGTGGGTAGAGGGGGGAGCTGTGGAGGGGAGGGAGGAGAGGAGGAGGAGAGGGAGGGGAAGGGGGGGCCTCTGCTGCATTGTCTAACATCTGCTCTCCTCGTTAGTTTTGTTCTTGGCAATTCTATGCGGACTTCGGAGACAAATTGGGGGGGGCACACGATGACACCCTCTAATCTTCCTTCTGAATATTTATGCAATGGGGGGGGAGAGAAGAGAGAGCCACTAAGCTGCCCTCCCCACCTCGCTCTTTTTCTCTCTTCCCCCTCCTCCCCTTCCAACTTTTTCCAAAAGCTAAAATCGATGTTTGTGGAGATGTGTAAAAAGGATGTGAAGGAGAAGGATTTTCGTGTTTTTTGCTGGTTGGGGAAGGTGGGGGGGGCGGGGGCAAGGGATTGATAAATTGAGTTGATTTTTTTAAAAAAATATATCCCCTTTTAAGGGAGATAGGTTGCTGATGATTGAGTTTTCCAATAATTATTGGGAATGCCAATAATGGAATTATTGAGTCTGTCATCTGCACCTCTATAACTGTCTGGTTTGGCTCTGCAACCCAACAAGACTTCAGACTTCAGAGGATAGTTAGAAGTGCAGAAAAAACAATGGCTACCAACCTGCCTTCCATGGAGGACCTGTATACTGCACGATTCAAAAAGAGGGCTGGGAAAATACTTACAGACCCCTCGCATCTTGGACATAAACTGTTTCAATTCCTAACCTCAAAACAACACTATAGAGCACTGCACACCAGAACAACTAGACACAAGAACAGTTTCTTCCCAAACACTACCACTGCTAAACAAATAATTCCCTCAACAGTGTCAAACTATTTAGTAAATCTGCACTACTATTAATCGTCTCATCGTTCCCATCACCAATCTCCTTCCACTTATGACTGTATGACTATAACTTTGTTGCTGGTATCCTTATGATTTATATTGATATTGATTGTTTCCTGATTGCTTATTGTACCCTATAACTATCATGTTGTACCTTATGATTCTTGACGAATGTATCTTGTCTTTTTATGCACACTGACAGAATATGCACCAAAGACAAATTCCTTGTGCGTCCAATCACACTTGACCAATAAAGAATTCTATTCTATTCTATTCTATTCTATTCTATTCTATTCTACTCTACTCTACTCTACTCTACTCTACTCTACTCTACTCTACTCTACTCTACTCTACTCTACTCTACTCTACTCTACTCTATTCTATGATTTGATTGCTTATTTGTTCCCTATAACTATCATTAAGTGTTGTACCTTATGATTCTTGACGAATCATACCTTATGATTCTTGACGAATGTATCTTGTCTTTTTATGCACACTGAGAGCATATGCACCAAAGACAAATTCCTTGTGTGTCCAATCACACTTGGTCAATAAAGAATTCTGTTCTGTTCTGTTCTGTTCTGTTCTATTCTATTCTATTCTATTCTATTCTATTCTATTCTATTCTATTCTATTCTATTCTATTCTATTCTAAAGATTGTGGAGTTCAGTGGCCTGGCTGTAACCAGGTAGAATTATCCATTGGTTCAACTACAGCCGTGATGGCAAACCATGTCTGTGGGCACACCAGCTGTCGCCTCAATCCAGCTCCACCGCACTTGCGTGTGTGCCTCCCGCGGGCCAGCTGGTATTCTGGTCTCTGCTGCGCATGCACGGTGGGAGGGGGGCAGGGCACATGTGTGTGGGGTCACTCGCATTGCATTTGGGGGTTTGCATGTGAGCCCCCCTGTGCCCTGTTTTGAGCCTGGAAGGCCTCCTGCAGCAACCTGGACGCTAAAATAGGGACGGGGTGCAGCGTGAGCCCCCTCCCCCCCATGTCCTGTTTTGAGCCTTGAAAACCTCCTGTACCAACCTGGAACCCAAAATGGGGTGCGAGGTTATGGTGCATGGACGGGGATGCGCGCTTGAGCAGGGAGTGTTGTGACTCCAGCCCCCGAACCTGGCCCCATGCCCGGAAGTGACTTGGAGCCGGGCCTTCTGCCAGAAAGTGACTTGGACAGTGAGGGAGAAGGGCCATCAGGACTTACCTTGGGAGCACTGGCTTCCCTGGCTCAGCTCCAGGAGCCAGAAGCAGGCCAGGTGGAGGAGATAACGAGGCCTCCTTCCCCTGACTCTTTCCCCCCCCAGGCCACGCCTCCAGACCCAGCTGATGGCAGTCAGGTCTGGCTGGACCCTAGGTTTCTTAGGCAGGAGAGGAGGGAACAACAGAAGCAGGGGAAGGGGCAGGCCTAGGAAGTGCTGAGTCATGGAGCCACACCCCACAGGATATAAAGGCAGCAAGAACTGCTGTGCCTCTTTGTAACAGGCAAATCCACTGATTGACTAGAGCTGAAGTTTGTGATTCACCAGCGTCGTGGAAGATAACGAGGGCTCTTGGCAGACGCTGGCTCTTTTGCCGCCAGAGCTGATAGTACCGGCTAATTAAGCCATCATTCAGACAGAGGAGGAGGAGGACAGAACAGGGAGCATGTGTGGTGGGGCCGGTCTCATTGTTTTTTGGGGGGTTACGCGTGCATCACCAAAAAAGGTTAACCATCACTGAACTACAGAGTGTCAATGCTTTCTAATCAATAGTGTCTTCTAAATCAGGGGTCTCCAACCTTGGCAACTTTAAGGCTTGTGGATTTCAACTCCTAGAGTTCCTCAGCCAGCAAAGCTTTTTTTATTTATTTCTTTTTTGACCTTGGGAAACGGGGCAAAAAACATTTGCAAATTGCCGTTGTGGGATTGCAGGACACACAAAACAAAAAAACCATTGCAAATTGCAGTTGTGTGATTGCAGTCATGCAACCTTTTTTTAAAAAAAAAGTTTTTATTGATTGTATTACAACAACAAGACACAACACAAACATACATAACATAAACACATGTGTTTTCTTTTTACATGTCAGTCATGCAACCTTAAAGGGGTGGGTGGGGGTGGAATGGCTTTTTTGAGGCTGTTATAACTCTGAATGGTCATTTAAAGCCACCGGCCATAAATCAAGGATTACCTGTATGAATTTTATGGAGCCTGGAAACCTTAGAGCTGTCGGAATGGCAGAAAACTCTGTTTCAATGCAAGCTTCCAAGGTGGGCTTTGCAAGGGAACCCACCCCAGACGCGAAAGTCAGAATGGGTGGCTGACCACTTTCACTTTACCTAAAATAAAATAAAATAACAAAACAGATAAAAATATCCGTTTTGTTGGCGGAGGGGATTGTGGGCCGACCTTGGGGTGGGGGGCTTTGTGAGAAGGGGAGGCTTCTTAATTCTCCATTGCCGGAAAAGCAGTCGAGTCTTGTGGCAGTTACGAAGGCCAACGCATTAATTGTGACATATGTTTTTGGTGTTTGGGATGTTGGCAAGGGTTGCCACTATTTTGCTATTTTTTTTTTTTTGAGTGGCATGAAACAGGAGAAACTAGCCTCCTTTTCAGAATGAGTTTGGATTATATAGACATGGAGAGAGAGACAGAGAGAAAGAGAGGTAGGGGGAGGGGAGGGGAGGAGAGAGGAAAGAGAGAGAGAAAGAGAGAAGATAGAGAAAGAGAGGAGAGAGAGAGAAAGAGGTGGGGAGAGGAGGAGAGAGAGAGAGACAGAAAGAGAGGAAAAAGAGAAAAGAGAAAGGCAGAGAGAGGAAGAGAGAGAGAGAAAGAGAAGAGAGAGACAGAAAGAGAGAAAGAAAGAGAAGAGAGAGAAAGAGAGGAGAAAGAGAAGAGAGAGAGAAAGAAACAGAGAGAGAGAGAGAGAGAAAGAAAGAGAGAGAGAGGGGAGAAAGAGAGAAACGACAGAAAGAGAGAGGGAGAGAGGGAGAGAAAGAGAAGAGAGAGAGAGAGAAAGAGAGAAAGAAAGAGAAGAGAAGGGCCGGTTTAGCTCACGCTGGTAAAAGCCTGTTATTAAGAACACAGTAGCCTGCAATTACTGCAGGTTCGAGCCCGGCCCAAGGTTGACTCAGCCTTCCATCCTTTATAAGGTAGGTAAAATGAGGACCCAGATTGTTGGGGGGGCAATAAGTTGACTTTGTAAAAAATATACAAATAGAATGAGACTATTGCCTTATACACTGTAAGCCGCCCTGAGTCTTCGGAGAAGGGCGGGGTATAAATGTAAACAAAAAAAAAAAAAGATGGAGAAAGAAGAGAGAGAGAAGAGAGAGAGAAAGAAACACAGAAAGAGAGAGAGAGAAACAAAGAGAAACAAAGACAAAAAGAAAGAGAGAGAAGAGACAGAAAGACAGAAATGAGATGAGAGAGAGGAGAGAGAGAGAGAAAGAAAAAGACAGAAAGAAAGATTGAGAGAGAGAGAAAGAGAGAAGAGAGAGAGAAAGAGGAGGGAGTGAGTGAGTGAGGTGTGTGTGTGTGTGTGTGTGTGTGTGTGTGTGTGTGTGCATGTGTTTTGAAGCATTTTGCTTTTTTATGTTTTTCTGCCAGAGTGCTGCGAAGAAGGGCCGGGCAGACCTGGCCGGTTGCTTCCTTTGCAAATCCTTTGCATGGATTTCTAAGATCGCATCTGCCAGCTGGGGGGGGGGGGTCGTCCCAGGAGGGGGGCCACCGAGCGTTGAACTGAAGGCAGAGCCATTATTTCTGCTTTGGCTGGCCTTGTATCGGGGGATGAAACCTCAGGGAGATCGCAGCCTTTCCGCTGAGTAATGCCCAAGCTGGATTGAAAGGACTGCTGGCCTTAGGGGGTAGATTTGAAGGCACAGGCCCAATTAAATTTAAAAATTCAAGGATTGTCAAAACTGGTAATGAACAAGAGTTACACACACACACACACACACACACACACACACACACACACACAAACATACACACAGGCAGCGGCTCCAAGTGGGAACGGCTAACGTTGTCCATCTGTGTGCCGTTTGCGAACGGCATTGTTAAAAATTGAAACGTTTTCAAGCTTGTTGTGGAAAAAAAAAACTCTTCCTAAAACTGGCTCGATAACAGGTAGTCCTCGATTTACGTCCACAATTTATGTCGCGAAAGGGAGGACATTTGTTAAGTGAGTTTTGCCCCATTTTGCGTCCTTGATTGCCACGGTTGTTGAGTGAATCTGGCTTCCCCGTGGACTTTGCTTCTTCTCAGAAGTTATGTGACTCTGGGACACTGCGGCTGTCATAAATACGAGTCAGTTGTCATGCACCTGAATGTAAATCTTGTGGTCACAGGGATGGGGCAATGGTCACCATCACCTTCATTTAACGACCTCATAATCCCTTGCCTGGTAGAGTCAGGGCAACCGAATAGAGCTGAGCGTTTACTGGCCGGATGCCCTTCCAGGTCGCCAATGCGGAGTTTTGTTCAGCAGATAAATTCTCATCGTCCCCAGAGAGAGAAATGGCTGCCTCTACCTAGGATCGAACTCACAGCCTCCTGATTGTGAGGCGAGAGCTCCACCTCTAGGCCACTGCACCACTCCGATGGGACAACAGTCATAAATGTGAAAAATTGTCATAAGTCAGTGCCATTCTATTTTTGAACGGCCACTCAATGAATTGTTATAAATCAAGGACTACCTGTATATCCTAAGCTTTTATCCTTGAGAATATCTATAGGCATTGTATCTAAGAAACTAGCAAATGCGTTGTCAGAACCATGGACTACAATTTTTGAGGCCTTCTGGAGTACAGGAAACATCAAAAACGGTTCCAGTCTTTAAAAATCAGGGGGGCAAGTGGACCTAGGAAATTACAGACTGACCAGCTTCACGTCCATACCTGTTGTGACCCAGGCCCAAGTAGGTAGTAATAAACAAACTTTATTCGAACAGCTGAGAGTTACTTCATTCCCAGCATCGTTCAATTCAAAGTAAAACAAATGCCTCCAACACAAATTCCTCAGTTATCTCGCAAACTTTAGTCCAATTAGGCAAACTGCCAAAGGCCCTTCCTGGCAAACATCCAGAAGCCACACAAACAAAGACGTAGACGAAGCAGAAGATGAAGCAGAAGACGCAGCTACAATGTTGTTTTCAGCAAAGCGGAAACGCTGGTGCTGGTCTGTTTTAAGCTTCATGGGAGGGGCCAATCATCTCTTGGCCTTACTCCCGAGTCGTCCTCTCTGCTTGAGCTGCTCTTGCCTTCTGGCAGCTCTTCTCATGCGTGCCTGTTCCTCTGCCTCACTACTATCAGTCTCTGGAGGCTCTGGAGTCTGCTGCACCTCACTTCCCGATGGCCCTGGCCTCACTTCAGCTTCATCGCTGTCCGACTCCGTTGCCATCTCCGCAGGCTGCTGGTGGACCACAACAATACCTGGGAAAATCTAAGGGATGGGTTTACGTATGCTTAGAAAAGAACAAAGTTGAAAGTAATAAACCAGCTTTGGTTTGTTAAAAATAAATCATGCCGGAGGCATGTTATTGCTTTTTTGGGAGACCACGTGACTAGATTAGTAGAATTCATAAGGCATTTGATAATTATCAATCAGAATACAGCTGAAAAGGGCCTTGGAGGTCTTCTAGTCCAGCCCCTTGCTCGGGCAGGAGACCCTATACCACGGGTCTGCAACCTTAAACACTCGAAGGGCCATTTGGACCAGTTTCCCAGAGAAAAGAAAACACCAGAAGTCACAAAAGAAGAGGGAGTCAAGCTATTCTCCAAAGCACCTGAAAGCAGGACAAGAAACGATGGATGGAAAGTAAGCAAGGAGAGAAGCAACTTAGAACTAAGGAGAAATTTCCTGACAGTTAGAACAATTAACCAGTGGAACAACTTGCCTCCAGAACTTGTAAATGCTCCAACACTGGAAGTTTTTAAAAAGAGGTTGGATAACCATTTGTCTGAAGTGGTGTAGAGTTTCCTGCCTAAGCAGCGGGTTGGACTAGAAGACCTCCAAGGTCCCTTCCAACTCTGTTATTCTATTCTATTCTATTCTATTCTATTCTATTCTATTCTATTCTATTCTATTCTATTCTATTCTATTCTCCATTCCATTATTCTATTCTATTCTATTCTATTCTATTCTATTCTATTCTATTCTATTCTATTCTCCATTCCATTATTCTATTCTATTCTATTCTATTCTATTCTATTCTATTCTATTCTATTCTATTCTACTCTACTCTACTCTACTCTATTATTCTATTCTGTTCTGTTCTGTTCTGTTCTGTTCTGTTCTGTTCTATTCTATTCTATTCTCCATTCCATTATTCTATTCTATTCTATTCTATTCTATTCTATTCTATTCTATTCTATTCTATTCTATTCTATTCTATTCTCCATTCCATTATTCTATTCTGTTCTGTTCTGTTCTGTTCTGTTCTGTTCTATTCTATTCTATAAGCAAACGGGAAGTGAGATGACCATCGCTATTACGAGTAAACCTCCCAGAAACAATCGGAAATAAAGAGGGGTAAATCAGAGAAGGTGACCTGGTAGGAGAACCAAAAGTTCTCCTACCAACCCCTTTCCTTTCTTCGTTCAAAGATGTCCTGTCCATAGACAAACAGAGGTTGAACTTTCTTCTCAAGCACCTTCGCTCTTGGCTTCCCAATCAATTTAGCTTCTGATTGGCTCTCCCATTCTTAACACAGTGGAGTCCATCTTCAATCTTCGCAGCCCGAACTGATCCACCCTACCTGAAGATCAAACCATCTGGTCTTCCCTTGAGAAAGGGAAGGGCCCATTTCTCGTTGAAGTGATCAAGTCTTCGCCCCCCAACCCCTTTCGTATCTCCGTTCAAAGATGTCCTGTCCATAGACAAACAGAGGTTGAACTTTCTTCTCAAGCACCTTCGCTCTTGGCTTCCCAATCACGCATGGAATTTTCTCCTCGGCCAGGCGAGCTTCTCCTCTTCTCCTAGCCTCGAGCCACTTCCTTGAGCTAGAAACACGAAGCGTGGACTCCTTTTGTTGAGCTTTCTTCCCGGGACGAAGGAACCGGTGGGCTCCAGTTGCTGGGAGGTGGGGGGTGGAGTGGGTGGGTCCCAAGGGAGCAGCCTTCCTGTCGTCGCCTCGGCTCATTTATTTTGAAAACTTTGGTGCTGAAACCCAGCCCAATCAATGCCTTCCGATACGGTGTCCGTCCGCCGTTCGCGGGATCGATGGGGAAGGGATTTCAGAAGACCCACCTGGGATTTGAATGTCAGCGGTGTTTTGATTATGAAAAGAAGGGGTACCAGAGAAGGGGCAGCGGGCGAGGAGGGCGGCCGGAGTGGGGGTGGGGGACGGGACAACAACAGATAGGGTTAGAACCAGGTGGCAAATATCGGAGGGCCAGGGGTGAGACGGGCGGGCTGAATCCTGGGGGAGAGAGAGCTGCTCACGCTTTGTGCTTCAAGGGCAGTGGCTGCCTGGTATAGATTTCTCTTTCCCCGTCTTGCATCACCCAGAGCTCATTAAAATGTTAAAACATGAAACTGCGTGTAAAAATAAAATAAAATAAGCCTGGTATTCGCCAGGATTCGAGCAAGGGTTAAGAAAGCACAGAGGAAAAATAGCCTGTTCTTTCATCTGCCGACCAGCGATGTGTAGTAGCGTGAAAGAGGTTCGCTTGAAGTCGGTTGAAACTAATCAAGAAGCAAACCTAGAACTAAGGAGACGTTTCCTGACATTTAGAATAATTAATTCGTGGAACGGTTTACCTCCAGAAGTTGTGGCTGCTCCACCAGTGGAGGTTTTCAAAGAAGAGATTGGACAAACCAATCAGAAATGGTATATATATATCACGTCTCTTGCCTGAACGGGGGTGGTGGTGGTTGGACTAGAAGACCTCTTGAGGTCCCTCCCAACTCTTGTTATTATGAGGTTGCGGAAGGGAGAACCTTGGTTGGGCCTGCAGGTCTTCGGGTTCCTGGCCTTCTGTGATGAGAAGGTCTGCTGTGTTCAGTCTACAGTGAAAGAAGAAGAAGTTTCTCAAAGTAGCATCAAGTTGAGGTTCTCCTAACCAGGGGTGAACTCTGCAGGTTGACTGGGTTTGGCCAGTCTGTTGTGTTGCGCCATATGGAATACTTCTCAGGCACTGAGAACGGCTCCCAATGAGAAAGTAGAAGTGGACCCTTGGACCTTCTGAGTAGGCTAGTTTGCATAGCCTCTGATGTCCTTTTGGCCACAAACACATTGAGTTTGCTGCATCCTGGGCAGTTGGAAGCGATCTGATCAGATGAAACCCCATGCTGAGCTGGTTTGCACATGATTGGGACTTCTGCGGTGACCCCTTGGACGTCTCAATCTGTGGACTAGAAGAAGTAAAGACATGTTCGAAAAGAAGGATGGAAGTAAACAAACCACTTTCATTAAGTGTTCCACCAAGAACTCCAGGTGGACCTGTTCCTAAAGATACCAAGGAGGAGAAATGGATTTGAAGAAGAGCCCTACTTTTTTAAGAGACATACTTCTGTATCCAGCGTAGTCTAGTTTAATGTCTAGTTTCATGAAAAGGAGGACCAGGGATGACATGATAGCACTCTTCCAATATCCCAGGGGCTGCCCCAAAGAAGAGGGAATCAAGCTATTCTCCAAAGCACCTGAAGGCAGGACAAGAAGCAATGGGTGGAAACTGACCAAGGAGAGAAGCAACTTAGAACTAAGGAAAAATTTTCTGACATTTAGAAGAATTGATCAGTGGAACAGAAGTTGTCTCCAGAAGTTGTAAATGGTCCAACACTGGAGGTTTTTAAGAAGAGGTTGGATAACCATTTGTCTGAAGTGGTGTAGGGTTTCCTGCCTAAGCAGGGGGTTGGACTAGAAGATCTCCAGGGTCTCTTCCAACTCTATTATTCTATTCTAGTCAAATGAAAAGAAGGACTGGGGAGACATGATAGCAGTCTTCCAATATCTCAGGGGCTGCCCCAAAGATGAGGGGGTCAAGCAATTCTCCAAAGCACCTGAAGGCAGGACAAGAAGCGAAGGGTGGAAATTCATCAAGGAGAGAAGCAACTTAGAACTAAGGAGAAAATTCTTGACAGTTAGAACAATTAATCAGTGGAACAGCTTGCCACCAGAACTTGTAAATGCTCCAACACTGGAAGTTTTTAAGAAGAGATTGGACAACCATTGGTCTGAAATGGTGTAGGGTTTCCTGCCTAAGCAGGGGGTTGGACTAGAAGACCTCCAAGGTCCCTTCCAATTCTGTTATTCGGTTATCCTGTAGTCTATAAGCTCAGTAACACCTCTGAAAACTTCAGGAAAGTTTCAGTTCTGCCTGAGTCCTCAATATTATTATTATTATTATTATTAAAAAAGAGCATTAGATGCAATCTTTTTTGGTCTGACATGCTTCGTGTCCGAAACCGGCTCTAAAATAGCTGAAATAAGGAAAATATTGAATGTTAAAATGCTCTGGAAGTTCATGAGCCGCCCTGAGCGAACAGGCGGCAATACGAATGTCCTAAATAAACAACTAAAAATAAAAGAAATAGAATAGAATAGAATAGAATAGAATAGAATAGAATAGAATAGAATAGAATGGAATGGAATGGAATGGAATGGAATGGAATGGAATGGAATGGAATTTTTATTGCCCAAGTGTGATTGGACACACAAGGAATTTGTCTTGGTGCATAGGCTCTCAGTGTACATAAAAGAAAAGATACCTTCATCAAGATACATGTGCCAAATGCATCTTTTCCTGTGAATAATTTGAATTGGGTTCAAAGTCCAGCGGCAGGGAGTTTTGAGATCCCATTGTCCCGTAACGGATCCCATAATAGTTTTGTTTTTGCTGGATCCCACGTGCGTTGCAAGCAGTATCAAGCGATCCTTCTGCTGTCTCAAAACTGGTTCTAGTTTTCTTCAAGAGCGATTATGAACTCTGCAAGGGCCAGTTTTGTTAGGAAATTGCGCGTTCCCCTTTCTCCTCTTTTCTTGTTTTTAATTATTTTGTTAAAGCCAGGGCCCTTTAACTTGGCCTGCTTCCCCCCACCCTCCCACCCTCCGCCTCTGGACGCCCCCCCCCCCAAGCTCATCTGAGTGGGGAGCGTTTGACTTCGCAAGCAGGAAGAAATGGGGCAGCCCTGATCGAATGGTTTGGATGGCGAGGTTGCCAGACCGTCAATATGTTTCCAGCTCCATTAAATGGACGATTAGATTGATGTGGCTTGTTTGTTAAATAATGGAGGGGGGATTTAAAAATAAATGAAGCATGCAACATCCATTCCGCCGAGCACACAATTTATTATTACTGGCCTGGAAAGTATTACGGAGATCAATGGGTAATTTTAGCAAGTGTGTGCTGAGGTTGATTTTGGGAAGGAAAAGGGAAGGAAGAAGGAAGGGAAGGAAGGGAAGGGAAGGAAGGGAGGAGGAGGAAGGGAGGGAGGAAAGGAGGAAAGGAGGAAAGGAAGGGATGGAGAGAGAGGGGGAAGAGAAAAGACAGGGAAGGGAAGGGAAGGGAAGGGAAAGAAGGAAAGGGAGGGAGGGAGGAAACTAACAGGGAAGGAAGGAAAGAGAAAGGGAGATGGAAGGAAGGAATGGAGGGAGGGAGGGAGGGAGGGGAGGGGAAGAAGTGGATGGGTAGAAGGGTAGAAGGGAGGGAAGAAAAAGATATGAGGGAAGGAAAGAAGGAAGGCAAAAGGGATGGACAGAAGGAAGGAATGCAAAGAGGGGAAGGAAGGAAAGCAAAGGGGATGACAGAAAAAGGGAAGGAAGGAAGGAAGGAAGGAAGGAAGGAAGGAAGGTAGGAAGGAAGGAAGGAGAAAGGGATAGAGGGAAGGAAGGAATGGAGGGAGGGGGGGAGGGAGGGGGAGGAAGAAGTGGATGGATAGAAGGGAGGGAAGAAAAGAGATGAGAGAAGCAGGGAAGGAAAAAAGAAAGGCAAAGGGGATGACAGGAAGGAAGGAAGGAAAGAAGGAAAGAGAAAGGGAAAGAAGGAAGGAAAGAATGGAGGGAGGGAGGGGAAAGAAGTGGATGGGTAGAAGGGAGGGAAGAAAAAGAGATGAGGGAAGAAAAGAAGTAAGGCAAAGGGGATGGAAGGAAGGCAAAGAGGGGATGGACGGAAGGAAGGAAGGAAAGAAAGAAAGAGAAAGGGAGAGGGAAGGAGGGAATGGAGGGAGGGAGGGAAAAGAAGTGCATGGGTAGAAGAGAGGGAAGAAAAAGAGATGAGACAAGGGAAGGAGGGAAGGAAAGAAAGAAGGAAAATGGGATGGAAGGAAGGAATAGAAGGGATGACAGGAAGGAAGGAAGGAAGACAGTGGAAGATATGTAGAAAAGTTTCTGCAGGCTTTCCTTCTAAGGGAAGCCTTTTCCCCTCTCAGCCAACCTGGTTCCTAGGATACAGGGGAGGAGGATGAGGAGGAAGAGGAAGAGGAAAAAGCGGAGGAAGAGGAAGAGGAAAAGGAGGAGGCCAAAGATCCCACTCGCTGGTCCTGGTGGCATTGCTGGTTGCCATATGTTGGGGTCAGAGAGCCTCCCCAGAGGCGAGTTAGCACTAGGCCAGCCCCATCACTCCCCCACTACCCAGGGTAGCCCCCCCCGCTGCTTACCCATGTGTGAATCTTGATTAATTTTTCATTTTTAATGAAGTTTGATCATGTTTGTTCTCACACATGATTGACTGGCGGCTCGTCTCCTTCCGTGTAATTGATAATGCCTGTTTGTCTTCGTCTGTCTCGGCTTTTCTGCGGGGCAAAGTTTGCAAGATTGCAGTTTCTGTGTGGTTAACATCAGATTTATTGGTCCCTTTGGAGGATTAAATTATCTCTCTTCTCTTCCCCCCCCCCTTCCCTCCCTCTCCGCCCTTCTCTTCTCTGTGCAGGAAATTCTACCCACGGTGGCCAAGTTCTGTTTCCCATTCTACGTGGACAGGTAAGGTTGAGTTCCTAGAGACGTTATCAGAAAGAAAAGGAAAAAAAAAATACAACATAAAGAAAATTGTGCTGGATAATAAAGATCAGGTTAAGGCTTAAGGCTCTCCCTAAACCTGTTTTAAAAGGCTCTTTAGTGTAGTGTTAATTTTTTTTTAAAAAATGTATTATCTACAGCCGAATCAGTTTCCTTCCCCCTCCCACTTCCTGCGACATTGTCTTAGAAATTATTTACCTTCTGCTGTAGTTTTTAAACAAGTGTGGTTTTCGGTTTTCGGGTGGGTAATTCTGCAAAATCAGGCAATTTGCTATAAGAGTTTTGAATTTGCTCCTTGCAAAAACGTCGTTGCCCGAATGGGTGTGTGATTTCCAGCAACTGACTGTCCGTATAACGTCCCTTTCTTCTCTATCCTTCTCATTGTCAAACGCTCTTTGGCCTCTCTTCATTATTGTGTGACATTGATGTCTTGCTGCAATGTCTCGTGTCAAAATTGTGTGGGTGGCTGCAAGGACTGGAGTTTAGTGTCACTACGGGGCAGGTAGAGTCAATAAGATGGAGACAACGAGGAATAAATAAATGTTCCTGCTGAAGTGTTTTCTCTTACTTTCTGCGGGATAGAATGGAATGGAATGGAATAGAATAGAACAGAACAGAACAGAACAGAATAATAATAGAATAGAATAGTAGAATAGAATAAGAATAATAGAATAGAATAAGAATAGTAGAATAGAATAAGAATAGTAGAATAGAATACAATAAGAAGAATAGAGTAGAGTAGAGTAGAACAGAATAGAATTAGAATAGAATAATAGACTAGAATAATACAATGGAGTAGAATATAGAATAGAGTACAAAAGAATATAGAGTAGAGTAGAATAGAGTAGAATAAGAAATAGAATAAAATAGAAATTTAGGAATAGAATAGAATAGAATAAAATAGAATAAGAAATAGAATAAAATAGAAATAGGAATAGAATAGAATAATAGACTAGAATAATAGAATACAATAGAATAATAGAATATAATAGAATAAGGAATAGAATAAGGAATAGCAATAGAATAGAATAATAGAATATAATAGAATAAGAAATAGAATAAAATAGGAATAGAATAGAATAGAATAGAATAGAATAATAGAATAGAATAAGAAATAGGAATAGGAATAGGATAGAATAACAAAATATAATAGAAATACAGAAAAGAATAAAATACCAGAATAGAAGAGAAGGGAAATTGAAATAGAAAAGAAGAAAAGAGAAAAGAAATCAGAATAAAAATTGAAGTAGAATAGAATAGAATAATGTAGAGATAGAAATAGAATGGAAAGTAAAGAATAGATTGGAATGGCTCTGGAGCCCACCACACCTTGAAGAAGTGGCACACTCAGGTGCCAGGGATGGGGGAGACCCTTCCGAAATTGGACGGGAAGAGTGGAGTCTCCCGTGTGCAGGCTAAGCCTTGGACCCTTCAGTTGTGTGTGTGTGTGTGTGTGGGAGAGAGAGAGAGAGAGAGAGGAGGAGGAGGAGGAGGAGGAGGAGGAGGAGGAGGAGGAGGAGGAGGAGGAGGAGGAGGAAGAAAAAGAGATGAGGGAAGAAAAGAAGTAAGGCAAAGGGGATGGAAGGAAGGCAAAGAGGGGATGGACGGAAGTAAGGAAGGAACGAAAGAAAGAGAAAGGGAGAGGGAAGGAGGGAATGGAGGGAGGGAGGGAAAAGAAGAGCAGTGGTAGAAGAGAGGGAAGAAAAAGAGATGAGACAAGGGAAGGAGGGAAGGAAAGAAAGAAGGAAAATGGGATGGAAGGAAGGAATAGAAGGGATGACAGGAAGGAAGGAAGGAAGACAGTGGAAGATATGTAGAAAAGTTTCTGCAGGCTTTCCTTCTAAGGGAAGCCTTTTCCCCTCTCAGCCAACCTGGTTCCTAGGATACAGGGAGGAGGAGGAGGAAGAGGAAGAGGAAAAGCGGAGGAAGAGGAAGAGGAAAAGGAGGAGGCCAAAGATCCCCCTCGCTGGTCCTGGTGGCATTGCTGGTTGCCATATGTTGGGGTCAGAGAGCCCCCCCAGAGGCGAGTTAGCACTAGGCCAGCCCCATCACTCCCCCACTACCCAGGGTAGCCCCCCCCGCTGCTTACCCATGTGTGAATCTTGATTAATTTTTCATTTTAATGAAGTTTGATCATGTTTGTTCTCACACATGATTGACTGGCTCGTCTCCTTCCGTGTAATTGATAATGCCTGTTTGTCTTCGTCTGTCTCGGCTTTTCTGCGGGGCAAAGTTTGCAAGATTGCAGTTTCTGTGTGGTTAACATCAGATTTATTGGTCCCTTTGGAGGATTAAATTATCTCTTCTCTTCCCCTTCCCTCCCTCTCCGCCCTTCTCTTCTCTGTGCAGGAAATTCTACCCACGGTGGCCAAGTTCTGTTTCCCATTCTACGTGGACAGGTAAGGTTGAGTTCCTAGAGACGTTATCAGAAAGAAAAGGAAAAAAAAAATACAACATAAAGAAAATTGTGCTGGATAATAAAGATCAGGTTAAGGCTTAAGGCTCTCCCTAAACCTGTTTTAAAAGGCTCTTTAGTGTAGTGTTAATTTTTTTTTAAAAAATGTATTATCTACAGCCGAATCAGTTTCCTTCCCCCTCCCACTTCCTGCGACATTGTCTTAGAAATTATTTACCTTCTGCTGTAGTTTTTAAACAAGTGTGGTTTTCGGTTTTCGGGTGGGTAATTCTGCAAAATCAGGCAATTTGCTATAAGAGTTTTGAATTTGCTCCTTGCAAAAACGTCGTTGCCCGAATGGGTGTGTGATTTCAGCAACTGACTGTCCGTATAACGTCCCTTTCTTCTCTATCCTTCTCATTGTCAAACGCTCTTTGGCCTCTCTTCATTATTGTGTGACATTGATGTCTTGCTGCAATGTCTCGTGTCAAAATTGTGTGGGTGGCTGCAAGGACTGGAGTTTAGTGTCACTACGGGGCAGGTAGAGTCAATAAGATGGAGACAACGAGGAATAAATAAATGTTCCTGCTGAAGTGTTTTCTCTTACTTTCTGCGGGATAGAATGGAATGGAATGGAATAGAATAGAACAGAACAGAACAGAACAGAATAATAATAGAATAGAATAGTAGAATAGAATAAGAATAATAGAATAGAATAAGAATAGTAGAATAGAATAAGAATAGTAGAATAGAATACAATAAGAAGAATAGAGTAGAGTAGAGTAGAACAGAATAGAATTAGAATAGAATAATAGACTAGAATAATACAATGGAGTAGAATATAGAATAGAGTACAAAAGAATATAGAGTAGAGTAGAATAGAGTAGAATAAGAAATAGAATAAAATAGAAATTTAGGAATAGAATAGAATAGAATAAAATAGAATAAGAAATAGAATAAAATAGAAATAGGAATAGAATAGAATAATAGACTAGAATAATAGAATACAATAGAATAATAGAATATAATAGAATAAGGAATAGAATAAGGAATAGCAATAGAATAGAATAATAGAATATAATAGAATAAGAAATAGAATAAAATAGGAATAGAATAGAATAGAATAGAATAGAATAATAGAATAGAATAAGAAATAGGAATAGGAATAGGATAGAATAACAAAATATAATAGAAATACAGAAAAGAATAAAATACCAGAATAGAAGAGAAGGGAAATTGAAATAGAAAAGAAGAAAAGAGAAAGGGAGAGGGAAGGAGGGAATGGAGGGAGGGAGGGAAAAGAAGTGCATGGGTAGAAGAGAGGGAAGAAAAAGAGATGAGACAAGGGAAGGAGGGAAGGAAAGAAAGAAGGAAAATGGGATGGAAGGAAGGAATAGAAGGGATGACAGGAAGGAAGGAAGGAAGACAGTGGAAGATATGTAGAAAAGTTTCTGCAGGCTTTCCTTCTAAGGGAAGCCTTTTCCCCTCTCAGCCAACCTGGTTCCTAGGATACAGGGGAGGAGGATGAGGAGGAAGAGGAAGAGGAAAAAGCGGAGGAAGAGGAAGAGGAAAAGGAGGAGGCCAAAGATCCCACTCGCTGGTCCTGGTGGCATTGCTGGTTGCCATATGTTGGGGTCAGAGAGCCTCCCCAGAGGCGAGTTAGCACTAGGCCAGCCCCATCACTCCCCCACTACCCAGGGTAGCCCCCCCCGCTGCTTACCCATGTGTGAATCTTGATTAATTTTTCATTTTTAATGAAGTTTGATCATGTTTGTTCTCACACATGATTGACTGGCGGCTCGTCTCCTTCCGTGTAATTGATAATGCCTGTTTGTCTTCGTCTGTCTCGGCTTTTCTGCGGGGCAAAGTTTGCAAGATTGCAGTTTCTGTGTGGTTAACATCAGATTTATTGGTCCCTTTGGAGGATTAAATTATCTCTCTCTTCCCCTTCCCTCCCTCTCCGCCCTTCTCTTCTCTGTGCAGGAAATTCTACCCACGGTGGCCAAGTTCTGTTTCCCATTCTACGTGGACAGGTAAGGTTGAGTTCCTAGAGACGTTATCAGAAAGAAAAGGAAAAAAAAAATACAACATAAAGAAAATTGTGCTGGATAATAAAGATCAGGTTAAGGCTTAAGGCTCTCCCTAAACCTGTTTTAAAAGGCTCTTTAGTGTAGTGTTAATTTTTTTTTAAAAAATGTATTATCTACAGCCGAATCAGTTTCCTTCCCCCTCCCACTTCCTGCGACATTGTCTTAGAAATTATTTACCTTCTGCTGTAGTTTTTAAACAAGTGTGGTTTTCGGTTTTCGGGTGGGTAATTCTGCAAAATCAGGCAATTTGCTATAAGAGTTTTGAATTTGCTCCTTGCAAAAACGTCGTTGCCCGAATGGGTGTGTGATTTCCAGCAACTGACTGTCCGTATAACGTCCCTTTCTTCTCTATCCTTCTCATTGTCAAACGCTCTTTGGCCTCTCTTCATTATTGTGTGACATTGATGTCTTGCTGCAATGTCTCGTGTCAAAATTGTGTGGGTGGCTGCAAGGACTGGAGTTTAGTGTCACTACGGGGCAGGTAGAGTCAATAAGATGGAGACAACGAGGAATAAATAAATGTTCCTGCTGAAGTGTTTTCTCTTACTTTCTGCGGGATAGAATGGAATGGAATGGAATAGAATAGAACAGAACAGAACAGAACAGAATAATAATAGAATAGAATAGTAGAATAGAATAAGAATAATAGAATAGAATAAGAATAGTAGAATAGAATAAGAATAGTAGAATAGAATACAATAAGAAGAATAGAGTAGAGTAGAGAACAGAATAGAATTAGAATAGAATAATAGACTAGAATAATACAATGGAGTAGAATATAGAATAGAGTACAAAAGAATATAGAGTAGAGTAGAATAGAGTAGAACAAGAAATAGAATAAAATAGAAATTTAGGAATAGAATAGAATAGAATAAAATAGAATAAGAAATAGAATAAAATAGAAATAGGAATAGAATAGAATAATAGACTAGAATAATAGAATACAATAGAATAATAGAATATAATAGAATAAGGAATAGAATAAGGAATAGAATAGAACAGAATAGAATAATAGAATATAATAGAACAAGAAATAGAATAAAATAGGAATAGAATAGAATAGAATAGAATAATAGAATAGAATAAGAAATAGGAATAGGAATAGGATAGAATAACAAAATATAATAGAAATACAGAAAAGAATAAAATACCAGAATAGAAGAGAAGGGAAATTGAAATAGAAAAGAAGAAAAGAGAAAAGAAATCAGAATAAAAATTGAAGTAGAATAGAATAGAATAATGTAGAGATAGAAATAGAATGGAAAGTAAAGAATAGATTGGAATGGCTCTGGAGCCCACCACACCTTGAAGAAGTGGCACACTCAGGTGCCAGGGATGGGGGAGACCCTTCCGAAATTGGACGGGAAGAGTGGAGTCTCCCGTGTCCAGGCTAAGCCTTGGACCCTTCAGTTGTGTGTGTGTGTGTGTGTGAGAGAGAGAGAGAGAGAGAGAGAGAGGAGGAGGAGGAGGAGGAGGAGGAGGAGGAGGAGGAGGAGGAGGAGGAGGAAGAAGAAGAAGAAGAAGAAGAAGAAGAAGAAGAAGAAGAAGAAGAAGAAGAAGAAGAAGAAGAAGAAGAAGAAGAAGAAGAAGAAGAACTTCTGAAGAACTTTGAGAAAGATGGTTGTCTTTAGAACAACATCGTGGTGAAAAACATTGCTGCTTGGAAAGCTGGAGCTGGATGGGTTTTCTCAGCTTCACGCCATCGGGTCTTTTTGGGAGGATATTCAAGAGTTGTGATGAGGACGACAAGCGCGCACAGGGGTTGTGTATTGTAGAACCCCTACCTGAAGGCTTCCAGGGAGTCAGGTGTTTCAATTCTTTCTCCAGCAACCCCGCTCCCTCTTGGGTTGCGTAGTCTTTTGAATCCCCCTCTGCAATAGGGCGCAAAGTGGGGGTCTTCCTCTCCCCCCCCCAGAGATAACTCAGGGCTGTAATTTTCCCATGCTGGGTGGGGTGGGGGGGGAAGGCAGCATTCATGGAAAAACTCGGGCAAAGCCGCCAAAGACATTAAAATACCCATTATGCATTTCCCCCCTCTGCATGCCACTCAGGAAATTCCGGCTGCAACTAATGGGCTCCTCCCAGGGTATAAAACAAACTGTTATTTAGGAAAGAGGAATCAAGCTGCTAGGAGTTATATCCTTTACTAATTATAGGGCCCTTGCGTACCTACGTGGCTTTTATCCAGCTGTAGCTTTCTCTTCTATTCACTCCGCACTCGCTGCACACCGGAGATATATATATATATATATGCAACGGGAGAAACAATATTCTCGAGCTGGGTCCTCCCCTCCCTTGCGAAGGGAGGGGAGGACCCAGCTCGAGAATATTGTTTCTCCCATTGCAAGAAAGGAAATTAAACCGAAAACTTCTATTGGCTTGGTTTCTAAAATATGTTTTTTTTAAAAAAATATAGAATAGAATGGAATGGAGTGGAATGAATTAGAATTAGAATTAGAATTAGAAATGGCATGGCATGGTATAGAATAGAATAGAATAGAATAGAATAGAATAGAATAGAATAGAATAGAATAGAATAGAATAATGTAGAAATTAGAATAGAATAGAATAGAATTACAATTACAATTAGAATTAGAAATGGTATGGCATAGAATTAGAATTAGAAATGGCGTGGCGTGGCGTGGTGTGGCATAGAATAGAATAGAATAGAATAGAATAGAATAATGTAGAAATTAGAATAGAATAGTATAGAATTAGAATTAGAATTACAAATGGCATGGCATAGAATAGAATAGAATAGAATAGAATAGAATAGAATAGAATAGAATAGAATAGAATAATGTAGAAATTAGAATAGAATAGTATAGAATTAGAATTAGAATTACAAATGGCATGGCATAGAATAGAATAGCATAGCATAGCATAGAATAGAATAATGTAGAAATTAGAATAGAATAGTATAGAATTAGAATTAGAATTAGAATTACAAATGGTATGGCATAGAATTAGAATTAGAAATGGAATAGAATAGAATAGAATAGAATAGAATAGAATAGAATAGAATAGAATAGAATAATGTAGAAATTAGAATAGAATAGTATAGAATTAGAATTAGAAATGGCATGGCATGGCATGGCATAACATAGTTTAGCATAGCATAGCATAGCATAGAATAGTATAATGTAGAAATTAGAATAGAATAGAATAGAATTAGAATGAGAATAGAATTTAATAGAATAATTTTTTAAAAAAATTGGCACAAAAGGAATACAAGTAGTCCTCGACTTACGATGGCAATTGGGACCAGAATTTCCATTGCTAATGTAGGCGGGTTGTTAAAAGGAGTTGTGGCCAATTTTATGACTTTTTTTTGGTCACGGTTGTTAAGCAGATCACTTACAACGGTTCCTTTAGTGACCAGTCGAACTTACAATGGCAATGAAAAAAAGCGAGTTACGACCGTTTTTCACACTGACGACTGTTGTGGCACCCCCCACCCCCACCCCCCAGTCAGGTGATCAAAATTCAGACGCTTAGCAACCAACCCATATTTATGACGGCCGCAGGGTCTTGGCGTCGTGGGGATCCCCTTTTGCGACCTTCTCACAAGCAGAGTCAAAGGGGAAGCCGGATTCACTTAACAACCGGGTTACCCACTTAACAACGGCAGTGATTCACTTAACCGCCCTGGCGAGAAAGGCCATAAAACGGGGCAAACACTATTTAACACTGTCTCACTCAGCAGCGGAAATGTTGGGCTCAATTATTGTCGTAAGTCAAGGATTAACTGTACATGCTGGTTCCCGGACTTCAATCCCATGGCCATGGGGATACTGGGATGGTTGTAAGTGCGTTTGTAAGTCATATTCATAGTCGTATTGTAAATCATCGTGGCTAAGTAAATGGTTGTAAGAATAGAGGCTGTTCAGCCAATTCTGTTTAATTCAGGGGTGTCCAACCTTGGTGACTTAAAGACTTGTGGACTTCGACTCCCAGAATTCCCCCCCCTGGGGGATTCCGGGAATTGAAGTCCACGAGTCTTCAGCCTGGGGGATTCTGGGAGTTGAAGTCCACGAGCCTTCAGCCTGGGGGATTCTGGGAGTTAAAGTCCACGAGCCTTCAGCCTGGGGGATTCTGGGAGTTGAAGTCCACAAGTCTTCAGCCCAGGGGATTCTGGGAGTTGAAGTCCACGAGGCTTCAGTCTGGGGGATTCTGGGAGTTGAAGTCCACGAGCCTTCAGCCTGGGGGATTCTGGGAGTTGAAGTCCACGAGGCTTTAGCCTGGGAGATTCTGGGAGTTGAAGTCCACAAGCCTTCAGCCTGGGGGATTCTGGGAGTTGAAGTCCACGAGGCTTTAGCCTGGGAGATTCTGGGAGTTGAAGTCCACAAGCCTTCAGCCTGGGGGATTCTGGGAGTTGAGTCCACGAGCTTTCAGCCTGGGGGATTCTGGGAGTTGACAAGTCTTCAAGTCACCAAGGTTTGACACCTCCTGGTTTAAAAACTTTGCAAGGTTGAAGGCAACAGGCTATTCATTGACACCTTCCTTCTTTTCACTTCCAGCCTCACGGTCGGACAGGTGGGACAAAATTTCACATTTGTCCTGACGGATATCGACAGCAAACAGAGGTTCGGCTTCTGCCGTTTGTCCTCGGGGGCCAAGACCTGCTTCTGTATCTTAAGGTAAGCCATAGCTTGCGCTTCCTCCTCCCTCTAGGACAGGGGACCCCAACCCTGGCAACTTTAAAACTGATGGACTTCAACTCCCAGAATTCCTCAGCCAGCCAGGCTGCAGGTTGGATACCGTGCTGGCTGGCTGGGGAATCCTGGGAGTTGAAGTCCATAAAACTCAACATTGCGAAGGTTTGAGGTTGAATGATCTGCTTTGGTGATCTAGAATCCCAGGGCTGGAAGGAACCTTGGAGGTCTTCTAGTCCAGCTTTGCTGGCTGAGGGACTGTGGGAGTTGAAGTCCACAAGTCTTAAAGGGACCAAGGTTGGAGACCCCTGTTCTAGTCCAATCCCCTGATCAAGTTAGGAGGTCTTGTTGCATCGCAGAAAAAACAGCTCTCCAGTCTCTTCTTGAAGATCTCCAATGACGGAGGAACATGTCCCATCTGTCAAGACAGCCCTTGGTCTGTCTTTTCCTTTAGAAGTCACTGCACTCCTGAAGACTCGGTGTCGTATACCAGAAACTTTCTCGCAGAATTTATCTCCCTGGCTCCCTATCCCATCATTTGTGTTCCTAACAGAATAACAGAGTTGGAAGGGACCTTGGAGGTCTTCTAGTCCAGCCCCCTGCTCGGGCAGTAAACACTACGCCACTTCAGACAAATGGTTATCCAACCTCTTCTTAAAAACTTCCAGTGTTGGAGCATTCACAACTTCTGGAGGCAAGTTGTTGCACTTATTAATTGTTCTCACTGTCAGGAAATTTCTTCTTAATGCTAAGTTGCTTCTCTCCTTACTTAGTTTCCACCCATTGCTTCTTGTCCTGCCCTCAGGTGCTTTGGAGAATAGCTTGACTCCCTCTTCTTTGTGGCAACCCCTGAGATATTGGAACACTGCTATCATCTCTCCCCTAGTCCTTCTTTTCATCAAACTAGACCTACCCAGTTCCTGCAACCGTTCTTCATATGTTTTAGCCTCCAGTCCCCTAATCCTCTTGGTTGCTCTTCTCTGCCCTCTTTCTAGAGCAGTGTTGGTGAACCTATTCAACACCAAGGGTCGAGAAAGGAGTGCGTGCACATGCGTGCAGTACCAAGTGCCAAAAAGGAGCACTTCATGCGTGCATGCACAATAGGGCCACAACCAGGAAGAGGAGCTGGCCAGGGGGCATGTGCGCGCCAGATAAGGTACCTTCTGGTTTCTAGCGTGAGCATGCATGCCGGCAAGCATGTCTTTGGTTACTGCCCCACTGTTCTGTCTCCTTCCCCACTTCAGACCCACGAGCTGGCCTTCAGCCAGTGGTTTCACGGCTCTTATCAGTCCTGGCAGAGAAATCGCAGCTGCCTGCCAAAGTTCCAACAAATGACTCAGGTAGCAAGACTTTCAGCTCTTTTTGAAACGGTTCAGCTAAACTTTTGCTTCCCGTGGAGTGAGAGCAGTCCCAAAGCTCCTTATATATCCTGTGGGGTGGGGCTCCTGCCCCGCCCCTCCTTTTGATGACGCCGCCTCTCTAATCTTCTGAAGCACGGATCAAGCCAATTATTATTATTATCAGCTGGGTCTGAAGGCGTAGCCTGAGGAAGGGAGGAATCAGGGGATGACGGCCTCATTATGTCCTCTGACTGGTCTGGTTCTGGCTCCTGGAGCCGAGCCAAAGGCATCGGTGCTCCCAAGGTAAGCCTTACCGACCCTTCCCCCTCACTTTTGGAGTCACTTTCGGGCATGGGGCCAGGTTCGGGGGCTGGAGTCACAACGCCCACATGCGCATGCACCAATCAGCTGGCCCACCAGAAAACAGAAGACCAGCTTCTTGCCGGTTTCCAGCACTGCGGCAAGTCCAGCTGATCATCGCATGCGCATATGTGCCAGCAACCCGGAAGAGAAACGGGTGACGCCGCGCATGCCAGGTGACATGGCTCCACATGTCACTTTGGGCATGCGTGCCATAGGTTCACCATCACGGTTCTAGAGTCTCAACATCTTTTTTTTTTTTTTAATATCGTGGTGACCAAACCTGAATGCAATAATATTCCAGCGGTCTTGCCTCTTAGCAGAGCCTGGACTGTTGGCAACTGTGATTTTTGTAGCGCCGTCGCCTTCCTCAACCTAACGTTCCTCTTTCCTTCAAAGTCCATCTCTAATGAGTCTCGCGGCTCGTTTGTTTTGTCCGTAGATGACTTTCTTCCGAGCTTGGCAAGGCCAGGCCTCTCCTTTCCCAGCAGCAGAGGGCATGGGAGAGCACCAAGCCGGCTGCCAGGGTTTTGAAGAGTCACACTGTGAAATCTCTTTTTCTAATACCTGCAGTCTTTCTTAAAACCTTCTGTCTCATGATTTCCACCACCTCTGAGTTAATTTAAAGAAAGGTTCCAAGGCAATTTGCTTTGAAAACATTGGAACTCGTAGCTCTCTGAAATCCAGGGCTGAATATGAAGTTCACCCACTCCGGCCATTAAAACTATCACTTATCCTGAGCATTTTGATACAGGAGAACTTACAAGAGTGTAGCTACAGATGTTTTGGGGAATGGAGGGAAAGATTGCAGAATAAATCGGGGTGAGAGGGAAATGTGTGTTATTATGTAGAGGAAAAAGGTTATTTCTTTTGCTTTTAAGAATATGTAAAGGAACTAAAATGATCAGTGATAAAAACTTCCAAGGGAACAGTTGAATACAATGAAGGAATTATTGGGGAAAATAAGAAGCAATTACCTTTTTTAATTTTAAGTTTTTTTGCTTTTTTTATTGAGAATTGACTACATGGAAAATTTTTAAATATATGTTATTTAGAGGCAAAGGAAGATGATAAAAGGGAATAGTCTTTGTGAGTTCAGGCCTAGTCCTGAATGAGATGGAAATTGTCTATGTGATCGCTGGGCAGTTTTAAGAAAGGGTTGTTAGGTGGTCTGACCTCTGATTAAAGCAATACAGAAATATGTTTAGATTTGTGCAATTTAAGAAGTTAACAGAAGATTTATTAATGATGTTTTGGGGAATTAACTACGGGGACTGGACTTCATTTGAATATTTTTCAGAATGGGATGGAATAGAATTTTTTATTAGATATGTGCAAATAACGATTAATTTTAAAAAGGAGAAGAAAATATATTGTATTAGACCATAAGGGGGTGGGGGTGGTGAAATTTGAAATATGTTTAAGGATGTACCTGACTGATAATCTGTTCACAACGAAAGTTTTTATTATAATGCTTATAAAAAATAAAAAACCTTTTTCAAAAAAAAAAAAGAGTGTAGCTACCATGTTTCCCCGAAAATAAGACCCTGTCTTATTTTTTTTTTAACCCCCGAAATAAGCACTTGGCTTTATTTTTGGGGAGGTGTTATTATCTAGGGGTGTGTGGAGCAAGAGGGGACTCCTCTTGTCATCTTACCTGATTTCCAGCTGTATTACTTACTGTTGTTTTTACTTGGCTGTGAACCGCCCTGAGTCCTTCGGGAGAAGGGCGGTATAAAAATTAAATCATCATCATCATCATCATCATCATCATCATCATCATCATCATCTCCCTTACCCTAACCAGAGGAAATGGCCAGGACTGGCTGTGCATGCATTTAAATATTTTTCGGGAGGGCTTATTTTTGGGGAGGGTTTATTTTCGGGGAGGGCTTATTTTAGCACTTGGGCTTATTATCAGGGGATGTCTTATTATCAGGGAAACACGGTACTCCTTGACTTACGACCACAATTGGAATACCGGGATTTATTTATTTTTTTGAAAAAGTTGTATAAAAAAAATTTTTTTTCAACAATTATTCCCCCCTCCCCTCCCTCCGCCCTCCTCCCTCTCGCCTCCCCTCCCCCCTTCCCCCCCTCCCACCCCCGAGACTTCCCAGAGAAAAATACAGGGTATTACATCTAACAATCATAAGCTAAAATACAACAATAAACCATCACCCATAACTTCTCCTTTCCCCTTTGCAACCTTAACTCCCCTTTCCCATTTAAACAAATACACTAATACAGTACAATTCCTACAATCACTCATAAGCTATTTGATACTTTTTAGTCTGATATTTGTTTTGAATATAATCAATCCAACTTCTCCATTCCAATATATATCTTTCTTGTGAATAGTCTTTCAAATACGCTGAAATTTTTGCCATTTCTGCTAAGTTCGATACTTTAAGTGTCCATTCTTCAATTGTAGGCAAAAGTCTTCTTTCTTCCAATATTGCGCAACCAATAGTCTCGCTGCTGATATTAAATTTAAAATCAGTTTAGTCTCTTATTACTATACAGTCCGTAATTATACCCAATAAAAATAACTGTGGTGTAAACTTTATCTTCTTTTTCAAGATATTCTGCATAATCCACCAAATTTTTATCCAAAATGCTTTGATTTTTTTACAAGTCCACCATATATGATAGTAAGTAGCATCATCACAATCACATCTCCAACATTTAGCTTGCATATTCGGATACATACATGCCAGTTTTTAAGGATCTAAATGCCATCTATAAAACATTTTATAAAAGTTTTCTCTTAAATACCGGGATTTTAATGCATTCTGAACATGCGTAGTTTTCTTTTCTGCAAGCACTTGAAATTGGGAATAAGCCTCCTTTCCTACAGGAAGTTCTTACCTTATGACCACAAACAGGAGCAGAAATACCAAGGGTAAGAAAGACAGCTCTTACCATTGGCAAGACTAGCCAAAAGTGTTTAAAAATATGTCCACCAGATGCTGGGAATGTAATCAAAAAACCAGGCACATACAATTGCTTGGGACAAATATGTCCAAAAGAAGAAGAAAAAAGGGCGAAAATGCAAATAAAAATGTTAAGCCAGCATATAGATTTTAAGCCAGAACTATTTTTGTTAGGTATAATACCAGAAAAATTTGATCAAGGGAATATATATTTGATATTACATGTTTGAACAGCAGCAAGAATTGTATTTGCACAACATTGGAAAAGCGAGGAAATACCTACGGAAGGAGATACAATTAAAAAAAGATTTGGACTGTGCAGAAATGAACAGATTAACACTAAAGTTAAAGGAAAAAGAAGACACAGAATATTTTCAAACTTGGGACTTGTTTTATCAATGGTTGGACAACAGGGGTAGAAATTAGGAACTTAAGAAGAATTCTTTAGACCAGGGGTCTCCAACCTTGGCCACTTTAAGACTTGTGGACTTCAACTCCCAGAATTCTTCAACCAGTAAGGCTGGCTGAGGAATTCTGGGAGTTGAAGTCCACCAGTGGCCAGGGTTGAAGTCCACCTGAAGTGGCCAGGGTTGGAGACCCCTGCTTTAGACCAGTGGTAGTCAACCTGGTCCCTACCGCCCACTAGTGGGCGTTCCAGATTTCATGGTGGGCAGTAGGGGTTTTGTCCGATACTGAAGCACTTTCCTTTTTTTAAATTTAATTGACTTTTTAAAAAAAAATTCATAGCATTATTTAAAAACATTTTCATTAGGTTTTCCTAAAATTCCCCGTGACAATTTAAATTTCTGAAAATATACTATTTGCATCGCCCGCGCATAAGTAGCAGACCACCTGACAAGCAAAATCAATGGGGAAGCCCGATTCCCTCCACAACTGGGCTCCTGACTTAACAACTGCAGTGATTCCGCTTTACAACGGGGGCAAGAAAGATGGACGAATGGGGCAAAACTCACGTAACTAACGTCTCTCTGAACGACAGAAATGTTGGTCTCAATTTGCGGTCGTAAGTCAAGGATGACCTATATTTGCTCTTGGCTCCCTGCTCTAACACACACTCCATGGGAGTAAAATTCTCACGGTGGCGCAGTGGTTAGAGTGCGGAACTGCAGGCTATTTCTGCTGACTGCTGGCTGCCTGCAATTTGGCAGTTCGAATCTCGCCAGGCTCAAGGTTGACTCAGCCTTTCCATCCTTCTTAGGTGGGTAAAATGAGGACCCAGATTGTTGGGGGCAATAGGTTGACTCTGTAAAACTGCTTAGAGAGGGCTGTAAAGCACTATAAAGCGGTATATAAGTCTAAGTGCTATTGTTAGTGCTTCCTTCCTTCCTTCCCTCACTTTCTTCTTTCTCTCCCTCCCTCTCTTCTTTCTCTCCCTCCCTCCCTCTCTTCTTTCCCTTCCTTCCTTCCTTCCTTCCTTCCTTCCTTCCTTCCTTCCTTCCTTCCTTCCTTCCTTCCTTCCTTCCTATGGTGGCATAGTGGTTAGAATGCAGTATTGCATGGTAATTGACTGCTGACAGGCAGCAATTCGGCAGTTCAATCCTGACTGGCTTAAGGTTGATTCAGTCCCTTTCATCCTTCCAAGGTGAATAAAATGGGGACCCAGATTGTTGGGGGCAATATGTTGACTCCACTTAGAGAAGGCTGTAAAAGCACTCTGAAGTGGTATATAAGTCTAGGTGCTATTGCTGTTGCCCGCCTTCCTTCCTTCCTTCCTTCCTTCCTTCCTTCCTTCCTTCCTTCCTTCCTTCCTTCTCTTCTCCATCCATCCATCCATCCATCCATCCATCCATCCATCCATCTTTTTCCTTCCTTCCTTCCTTCCTTCCTTCCTTCCTTCCTTCCTTCCTTCCTTCCTTCCTTCTCCTCCCTCCCTTCTATGGTGTGCAGTGTTAGAATGCAGTATTCCAGGCTAACTCTGCTGACTGTCAGCAGTTCGATCCTGACCGGCTCAAGGTTATCTCAGCCTTCCATCCTTCCGAGGTGGGTAAAATGAGGACCCAGATTGTTGGGGGCAATATGTTGACTCCACTTAGAGAAGGCTGTAAAAGCACTCTGAAGTGGTATATAAGTCTAGGTGCTATTGCTATTGCTATTGCTATTGCCCGCCTTCCTTCCTTCCTTCCTTCCTTCCTTCCTTCCTTCCTTCCTTCCTTCCTTCCTTCCTTCCTTCTCTTCTCCATCCATCCATCCATCCATCCATCCATCCATCTTTTTCCATCCTCCCTCCCTTCCTTCCTTCCTTCCTTCCTTCCTCCCTCCCTCCCTCCCTCCCTCCCTCCCTCCCTCCCTCCCTTCCTTCCTTCCTTCCTTCCTTCCTTCCTTCCTTCCTTCCTTCCTTCTCCTCCCTCCCTTCTATGGTGTGCAGTGTTAGAATGCAGTATTGCAGGCTAACTCTGCTGACTGCCAGCAGTTCGATCCTGACCAGCTCAAGGTTATCTCAGCCTTCCATCCTTCCGAGGTGGGTAAAATGAGGACCCAGGTTGTTGGGGGAGGGGCAATAGGCTGACTCTATAAAACCGCTTAGAGAGGGCTGTAAAAGCACTGTGAAGCGCTATATAAATCTAAGGGCTACCTCTATCCTTAAGGAGCTTTTGTGTGATGGTTTGCTGTAGGGAAGATTTGTCCCTGAGCCTCCTTAGGGGGAAACCCCCCCCCCCCAGCCGTGGCTGTTTTCGTTCACGGACTTAGAAAATCTACCCCCCAAAAAAACCTTTGTATCTGTAGCCCCCATCTGCCTTCAATGCCTCTTGCGGCCTCTATAATGAAGGCAGCCAACAACCCCCCCCCTCCAATCCTACCCTACCCTCAAATAAAAACTTCCTCTGATTTTATTTTATCTTTGGAAGTATTTCCACGCTTCCTACAAACAGCAGCAGGGCATTGATAGCGATCAGGACCCGCGTTTGTTTGGAAGGAGAAGGGGGGGGAAAAACCCACACACAAAAAACAGCTTCCTTTGCAAGGGAACTTCAAACTATGGCCCATTTTGTTTTGATTATTCTCCCTTGGAAGGGACGCGTTTGCGAAAAACACACAGCTCCGCGGTATTGTGAGATGCAAAGCCAAGAAGGGCGGCCCGGGTGCAGCGTTTAAATATTGATGTCGACTTGGAAGAAGAAGAAGAAAAAAAACATACAATGATGCGTAAGATCAATTAAAGGGAGTCGACGCGTCGGAATAAAATATTTGAGTTTTGAAGGGGTTTCTCTTTTGGTGCTGGGGTCGCTTAATCCCTGCCGGAAAATCAAGGCTGGGTTTTAAACATTACGCATGGGTCGTCCTCAATTTACGACAGTTAGTGGCGGTTCGAAGTTACAACGGTATTGGAAAAAGGGACTTATGACCTCGCTTTATTGATTAGCCCTTGGGCTGTATCCAAGTGCAGAGTTCCCGACACAGATTATTACTAAAATCTGACGAAAGCATTTTAAAATGGAATTGGAGTATAATACGATTTAAAATGGAATTGGAATAAAGTACGATTTAAAATGGAATTGGAACAAAATAATGAAATTGGAGTAAAATATGATAATTTAATATATAGATAAATAAAATAGGATAAAATTGTACCCTTGTTTATCTGAAATTAAGACCGGTACTTATATTAAATTTTTTTTAGGGCTTATTTTCCGGTTAGGTCTTATTTTGGGGGAAATACGGTACTAAATGCATCCATCTGGCTGATAATCTTAACTGGGGCTTATTTTGGGGGTAGGGCTTATATTACAAGCATCCTGAAAAATCATGCTAGGACTTATTTTCCGGTTGAGTTTTATTTTGGGAGGAAATACGGTACTAAAGGCATCCATCTGGCTGACAATCTTAACTGGGGCTTATTTTTTGGGTAGGGCTTATATTACCAGCATCCTGAAAAATCACGCTAGGACTTAATTTTCCGGTTGGGTCTTATTTTTGGGGAAACAGGGTATTTGGGTATTTACCCTACAATCTGCCCCAAGCGGTCCGACATATGGACTTACGACCGTTTTTCACACTTAAGACCACTGCAGCATCCCCATGGTCACGTGATCAACATTTCGGATGCCTGGCCATTGTCTCATACTTACGACGGTTGCAATGTCCTGGGTTCACATAATCACTCCCCCTGGGTGACCTCCTGCCAAGCAAAACCAACGGGGGAGCCAGATTTGTTTTCGCAACCGTGTCACGAACTTAATGACGGCAGGGGTTCACTTAACAGCCGTGGCGGGGGAAAGTCGTAAAACGGGCAAAGTTCCACACAACAAAAGTTTCGCTTAGCAACCAAAGTTTTGGCCTCCTTTGCGGCCGTAAGTCGAGGACTACCTGGACCGCAGGGGAGAGGTTAGGATGGTGTGTTAAATCTGTCGTGTGACGCTGAAGGAAAATCAAAAGGACGTGTTTTACTTTTCTTTTTTTTAACTTGTTAGAAGTGGCTGCTAAGTTCTCAACCCTCTCGGGTTTTAAATCTGTTTGCTGGTGTTTTGTTTTGTTTTTTAATTACGCAAAAGAGAATTTTTGCTAACCGACTGGCAGCTCCAGGGGTCATTTGTAGGTTTTCCTACATCCGTGCCGTTGTTGGCCTGTGAAGTCAACTTCTGCAAGTTTTGCAATTCCTTAAGATTTACTCCACAGCTCATTTATCCCAAATCTGGCATTTCTGAACAAGTCTTGTTAATTTCCGATGGTCTTCCCACTCCTCAGCCTGATTTATCTGGACAGGAAAAAGAGATGGGGTAACCCCCTTACAAGTCCAACAGAAATGTTCTTTTGTTCGGCCCTTCCTTTGATCTCGACTTATCAAGGCAATAACTTGACAAAGCTAAACCAAAATCTCCTTTCCTCCCAGAAATAACCTACGTTTCATTTCTGCACAAGGCACCGGCTTTAACGTTTGGAGCAAACTCCACCACATGCCTGAAAAAATGGCATAGGGCTGTAGTCTACATCTGCTGTATTGGTTATTTATTTGTTTATTTATTGGGTTTAGATCTTCTTCTGGCAAATCCAAGTTGCGTAGATGGGGTTCTCGCCTCCTGTTTTTCCCTGGGATGTGACTCTAGATATGGAGAAGTTCTCAGACCTCCTCCTCCTCCTCCTCCTCCTCCTCCTTACCCTTACCCTCCTTCTTCTTCTTCTTCCTCCTCCTCCTTCCCCTTTTTCTTTCTCATCTTCTTCCTCCCTCCTCCTTTTCTTCCCCTCCTCCACCTCCTTCCTCTTCCCTTTCCTCTTTTTCTTCCTCCTCCTCCCCTCCCCCTTCTTCTTCCTCTTCTTCTTTATCTTCCTCCTCCTCCTCCTCCTCCTCCTGCTCCTCCTCCTCCTCTCCTCCTCCTTCTCCTTCTTACCCTTACCTCCTTCTTCTACTTCTTCCTCCTCCTCCTTCCCCTTCTTCTTTCTTATCTTCTTCTTCCTGCTCCTTCTCTTCTTCCTCCTCCACCTCCTTCCTCTTCCCTTTACTCTTTTCTTCCTCCTTCTCCCTCCCCTCCTTCTTCCTCTTCTTCTTTATCTTCTTCCTCCTCTTCCTTCCCCTCCCCCTCCCCTTCTTCTTCTCCCCTCCTTCTCCTCCTCCTCCTCCCTCTCCTCCTCCTCCTCCTCCTTCTTTCTCTTCTTCTTCTTCCTCCTTCTCTTCTTCTCCTCCTCCTCCTCCTCCTCTTTCCCTCTTTCTTCCTCCTCCTCCTTCCCCTTCCTCTTTCTTCCTCCTTCCCCTTCCCCTCTTCTTCTTCCTCCTCCTCCTCCTTCCTCCTCCTCTTTTTCTTCTTCCTCCTCCTCCTCCTCCTCCCCTTCCCCTTCCCCTCCCCGCTCCTCCCCCTTCCCATTCTTCTTCTTCTCCTCCTTTCCGTTCTTCTTCTTCTTCCTCTTCTTCTGTTCCTCTCCTTCCCCTTTTTCTTCCTCTTCTTCTTCCTCCTCCTTCCTCTTCCCTTTCCTCTTTTTATTCCTCCTCCTCCTTCCCCTTCCTCTTTTTTTCTTCTCCTCCCCCTCCCCCTCCCCTTCCCCTTCCCATTCTTTTTCCTCCTGCTCCTCCTCCTGCTCCCTTTCCCCCTCTGCCCAAACAAATGCATCTCGAATTATACATGGGTGTTTCCCTTCTCAACAAGTCCATGGCTATTTCTCGCTCCTTATCATTGCCCAGCGTCCTACAAAACAGAGTCCAAATACACATCAACACCAACTGGGCCTCTGTGGCTCAGACTGGTAAGACAGTCTGTTATTAACAGCAGCTGCCTGCAATTACTGCAGGTTCTAGTCCCACCAAGGCCCAAGGTTGACTCAGCCTTCCATCCTTTATAAGGTAGGTAAAATGAGGACCCAGATTGTTGGGGGCAATAAGTTGACTTTGTATATAAATATACAAATGGATGAAGACTATTGCTTGACATAGTGTAAGCCACCCTGAGTCTTCGGAGAAGGGCGGGATGTAAATGCAAATTAAAAAAAACCAAAAAAAAAACACCCTGTGGGGTCGGGGAGGGGGGATCGGAACAGAGAACGTGAAATTGTCTGAGGTGGGCTAAGAAAAGACGTCGGGGAGTCCTCTACAAGGAGAAATGAGTCTGTCATCTGGCCTTCTGAAGAAGGTCTACAGCTGTGGCTTCTCAAGAGGGAGATGCCAAGCCTTATCAGCGCTTGGCTCTCACTTGCCTCAGTTCTATCTTTACCCTGAACTCCACGGCTAAGGAAGATGGGCCGTTGAACTTAGGGGCCCCATGCCTATCTCTGGGCCAATAAATGCAACGTCGTTCTTTTAACAAGTCGGATGCTTGGCTCATGGCCGCATTGTTGGGAATGATGGTTCGTGGGTAGAGTTTTGAGTCAGTTCCTGATGTCTGCATATCTATTCAATCAGAACAAGAGCTGGAAGGGACCTTGGAGGTCTTCTAGTCCAGCTCCCTGCTGAAGCAGGAGATCCTGTACTATTTCAGATAATCGACTGTCTAGTCTTGTCTTAAAAGCCTCCAGCGATGGAGCTCCCATGATTTCTGAAGGCAAGCTATTTAATTGTCCTCACCGTTAGGAAGTTTCTCCTTAATTCCAGGTTCCTTCTCTCCTTGATCAGTTTCCATCCATTGTTCCTTGTCCTGCCTTCAGGTGCTTTGGAGTAGGGGTCTCCAACCTTGGTCCCTTTAAGACTTGTGGACTTCAACTCCCAGAATCCCTCAATTCCTTCAATTCTGGGAGTTGAAGTCCACAAGTCTTAAAGGGACCAAAGTTGGAGACCCCTGCTTTGGAGAATAAGTTGACCGCCTCTTCTTTGTGGCAGCCTCTGAGATATCGGAACTCTGCTATCATGTCACCTCTGCGTCCTCCTTTTCGTTCTTCACATATTTTTGGCTCCTGGCCCCCTTAATCAACAGTAACAAGAGTTGGAAGGGACCTTGGAGGTCATCTAGTCCAACCCCCTGCTCATGCCGGAGACCTTGTACTAGGGATTCAAACCGCCAAACTGCCGATCAACAAGCTCAGTGTCTTAGCCACTGTGCCATCTAGTTGCTCTCTCTTTTTTTCCCCCCCACTTTTTCCAGCCTCTGAGTACTAGTTTCTCGGTGGCATTAAAATCCTTTTTAGGGGCTTCCCTGTGCCGTCCCCCCCTCCCCTCCCCCTCCCGTTTCTCAGCCCTGCCTGGGAATTTTTGCTTGTCTCTTGTTCAAACCATAACCAGGACTGACCCTGCTTAAGCTTTTTGACAAGCGCTGAACTTGCCGATCAGAAAGTTCGGCAGTTCGGCGGTTTGATTCCCTAGTGCAGGTCTTCCGCGTGAGCCGGGGGTTGGACTAGAAGACCTCCAAGGTCCCTTCCAATTCTGTTATTCTATTCTATTCTATTCTATTCTATTCTATTCTATTCTATTCTATTCTATTCTATTCTATTCTGCTCTGTTCTATTCTGTTCTATTCTGCTGTATTGTATTGTATTGTATTGTATTGTATTGTATTCTATTCTATTCTATTCTATTCTGCTCTGTTCTATTCTGTTCTATTCTGCT